>NC_048298.1:24554256-24789629 GCF_013100865.1 Trachemys scripta elegans | reverse complement strand
GTGCCTCCAGACCCTGCGCCGCCGGAGCCAGGGAGGGGAAGTGCCCGGCTGGGGGCACAGGGTCTGGAGGCAGGGGGCTGCCCGGCTCTTAAACAGAGCCGAAGAGTCGGGGAGGAGCAGAGCCGCGGCGGCTGGAGCCTCCAGCCGCCGGGGCTCTGTGTAACTGACACAGTGTCAGTTACACAGAGCCCCAGCCTCTGGAGGCTCTGTTTAAGAGCCAGGCTGCCGGAGAGCTACTGGCTTCGGGCAGCCCCGTGCCTGGAGACCCTGCGCCGCCGGAGCCCGGGAGGGGAAGTGCCCGGCTGGGGGCGCAGAGTCTGGAGGCACCGGGGCTGCCCGAAGCCGGTAGCGCTCGGGCAGCCTGGCTCTTAAACAGAGCAGGGGCGGCTGGAGCCTCCAGCCCCCGGGGCTCTGTGTAACTGACACAGTGTCAGTTACACAGAGCCCCAGCCGCTGGAGGCTCTGTTTAAGAACCGGGCTGCCCGAGAGCTACTGGCTTTGGGCAGCCCCCTTGCCTCCAGACCCTGCGCCCCCAGCCGAGCACTTCCCCTCCCGGGCTCCGGCGGTGCAGGGTCCGGAGGCACGGGGCTGCCCGAAGCCGGTAGCGCTGGGGCAGCCCGGCTCTTAAACAGAGCCTAAAAGGAGCAGAGCCTCCAGCTGCGGGGGCTCTGCTCCTCTTCGGCTCTGTGTAACTTATACAGTGTAAGTTACGCAGAGCCGCCGGAGCCCCGGAGGGGAAGTGCCCGGCTGGGGGCACAGGGTCCGGAGGGATAGGGGTTGCCCAAAGCCTGAGCGTTGCCGGCTTCACGGTTTGCTGGGCAGCCTCCAGACCCTGCGCCCCCGGCTGGGTGCTTCCCCTCCCGGGCTCCAGCTGCGCTGGGGAAGCACCGGCTGGGGGCGCAGGGTCTGGGGGCTGCCTGGGAAACCATGGAACTGGTAGCACTGGGGCAGCCCTTTCCCCCTGGCTGGGAGTGGGAGGGAGGAGGGGTCGGAGTTAGGGTGGGGAAGGGGCGGAGTTGGGGCGGGGCTAGGGGTGGGGAAATGGGCGTGGCCATGGCCCGTGGAGGGTCCTCTTTTTTTATTTATGAGATATGGTAACCCTAGTTACAAGCATGGCTGCAACACTGCTGTAGTGTAGACACTTGCTACAGTAATGGAAGAGGTTTTTTCCCATCTTTGTAGTAAATCCACTCCCTCGAGAGGTTATAGCTAGACAGAAGAATTCTTTCATCAGCGTAGCAGTGTGTCCGTTGGGCTTAGGCCAGCTTAACTATGTCTCTCGTGGTGTACATTTTTTTACACCAGTGAGTGATGTAGCTAGGTGTAGACCAGGCCTGAGTAGCAGTCTGCATTTGAAACAGTGGGACTCAACCTGTGCTTCTTCTGGAGTGCCTGGTTTTGATCCACTTTCCATTCACTGTGCCAATCACAGCAGTGTTGCTTTTACCGTCTAATAGGGCTTCCATATGAGGAGAGAGTAAGAAGACTGGGACAGGGTTAAAAAAAGAGCTAGATAAATTCATGTAGGATAGGTCCATCAATGGCTGTTAGCCAGGATGGGCAGGGATAGTGTGCTCGCCTCTGTTTGTCAGAAGCTGGGAATGGGCGACAGAGGATGGATCACTAGGTGAATACCTGTTCTGTTTGTTCCCTCTGGGGCACCTGTGTCAGAAGACAGGATACTGTGCTAGATGGACCTTTGGTCTGACCCAATATGACTGTTCCTATGTTATAATGTTCTAATGCACACATTTGGACTGTAGCAGAAGCAGAGTAACAAGCTTTTAGTCAGTTTTTATTGGAGATGAGACGGAATCTGCTGCCAAGCACTTTCCCCTCCTCTAACAGCTTCTCCCTCCTGTACAACTTCTCCCCATACCTCAGCAGCTGAGAAGGGAAGGGAGAAACTACCTTCCCTCTGAGGCCTAGGAGTGGAGAGTGAAAACAGCTCTTCTGTTACTTTGTGATACTCCATGACTATCTAACCAATGTGCAACATCCTTGCCTTGCAGTGTGGTGTTTACATCAGTAGAAGATAATTCTGTATCCTGGTAATGCAAATATTTCAGAATGTCAGGATGTCACACTGATTATTTTGTATGCCTGACTCTATTCAACTATTCAGTTGAATTCCACTCTTCTATAGGTTAAACACATTTTCAGAATTTACACTAACAAAACTGATTTTGGCTCTATGCAGCAAATGAACGTGACACACGTCGACTCTGGAAAAATATTGAATCTCATTTGAAGAAAGCAATGCAGACTGTTTATCTCCGGGAAATATCCAGGTAAGTGTTCCTTTTTATTTTTAGCCATGTGCCTCTCAAAAGCCTTACTTAAAATGTCATATGTGGTGAGTAGTATTTCTTCCTGCCAGATTGACTCTTCCTTTTTCTTTTAACATCAGTTTCTTTGCAGCCATAAAATACTACAACTATTTTTACTAGTGTGTCTCAGATAGGAAAATACAAACATGTGTTCACAGTGTGTTTTTACGAGACCTTATGAAACTATTAAGTTAATGTGTGAAGTAGATTTTAAGGCAAAAAGCATATAAAACTATTTATTAACTTGAAGCAGTCCTCCACCAATGGAGATGTGATTGGTCCTTCTCCAATGCCCAGGCAAACAGGTGGACATTGCATCATGCCTGGAAAGTCGTCAACAATTCAGACCGTAGGAGGAGGGCAGTCTAAAGGAGAGGGCCCCTTATGGATAATGTTCTGTCAGCAGCTCCTCCCTTTTATAACAAAGGTCAGACATGGGTAAGGTGTTTCTGCTATCATTGGATGTGTTAGGTATGACTCAAGTGTCCTCTCTTGTTCTGTAGTCTTTAATTTTTGGTATACTTAATGGGTAGGAAGAACAGGAGTACTTGTGGCACTTTAGAGACTAACAAATTTATTAGAACATAAACTTTCGTGGGCTACAGCCCACTTCTTCGGCTGTAGCCCACGAAAGCTTATGCTCTAATAAATTTATTAGTCTCTAAAGTGCCACAAGTACTCCTATTCTTTTTGCGGATACAGACTAACACGGGTGCTACTCTGAAACCTGTCATTAATGGGTAGGTTTTTTCAGTGTTGTGGTTTTATTATTGATTTACATTTTAATTTACAAAAATGAAAACCTCTTTTAAACATGCTTATAATCCAATAAATCCCATAATTTGATTTGGTAGGAGATAGAGAAAAAATTATAGGGTGCTTTTCAATAATTCATAACCTCTTAAACATGGAAATTCATCACCATAATATATGAGGATAACTGAAATTGCCTTCTCTTTTAAAAATTGCCTCTGAAGTTCCACACTGTATCATTCATCTCTTACTATGCAAACCTCAGAATTCTTTAAGGTACTATAAATATGAGAGGCAACACACAAGCTCCTCAAAACCATCTTATTGGGGCAAGGTTTATAAATCCACTGCATCATCATTGACCCATAGTTCCTTTCTTTCCTTCACCTCCTGCTTTTATGGAACAAAAACCTTCTTCTCTTCATGGTATTATTTTATTTTTAAATAGCATTAAGAATGTATAGGTGGGTGGTGGTGAATGAAATTTTTGATCAGCTTTTTATTTGGGACATGGTAATACCAGGGTACAACATACATGAGAATGACACATTAGGTGGTGCGGGAGTGGAACTATATATGAAAGAAAGCATAGAGTCAAATAGAGAAACTCTTAAATGAATCAAACTGTACCTTAGAATGTTTATGGATAGAAATTCCATGCTTGAATGATAAGAGTATAGCAATAGGAAAATATTATCGACCAACTGACCAGGATGGTGATAGTGATTGTGAAATGCTCCAGGAGATTAGAGAGGCTATAGAGGTAAAAACTCAATCATAATGGGGGGATATCCGCAGTCCCTCAGTATAGGATTCTGAGATGAAGTTTTTAGACACCATTAATGACTGCTTCTTGAAGCAGCTATTTCTGGAACCCACAAGGGGAGAGGTAATTCTTGATTTAGTCCTAAGTGGAGCACAGGATCTGATCCAGGAGGTGAATATAGCTGAACCACTTGGTAATAGCGACCAGAATATAATTAAATTTAACATCCTTGTGGGAGGGAAAATACCAAGGAATAGCACCACAGTAGCATTTAACTTTAGAAAGGGGAACTACACACAAATGAGGAAGGTAGTTAAATGGTAATTATTATGTACAGTCACAAGAGTGAAATGCCTGCAGGCTGCATGGAAACTTTTTAAAAGCATCATAATAGAGGCTCAAATTAAATGTATACCCCCCACATTAAAAAACATAGTAAGAGGACCAAAAATTGCCACCATAGCTAAACAACAAAGTAAAAGAAGTGGTTAGAGGCAAAAAGGCATCCTTTAAAAACTGGAAGCTAAATCCTTTTCAGGGACCATTCTCACAAGGGTCTCTTAAGACAGGAAGTACAATCTCTTGCAGTCTTTGTGGTGATTGAATCAGTTCCACTGGATTTTATCAGGGGAGGGTTCTACTCCAGGTACTGTACTACTTGGGTTCCCAAGACGAGGAGGATGGAGACTGATTTTTAGATCTCAGGACTTTGAACAGCTTCATCCTCTCTGTGATTCAGGTTAGTAACCCTGGAAGTGATCATTCTCTCTTTGGATCTTTGGGGGTTGGTCTGTCTCTCTCTCTCAACCTTCAAGATAAATACTTTCGTATAGCTGTGCACCCTTCTCTCACATGTTTCCTGCAGTTCATTCTCGGCAAAGACTACTACCAATACTGCATCCTACCACCAATACAGCATCCTACCCTAGGTCTTTCAACTGCTCCAAGGGTCTTTAAAAGTGCCCTTGGCGGTAGCAACTCATCTTTGTCAGATGGGAATAATAGTCTCTCCCTATTTGGACGATGCACTCCTTTCTCGAGGTGCAGTCAACAGGACCCTGTCTCTTTCCCACTCCTTGGGCCTCTGCCATTCTGGACACCATTACAGCCAAAGCATATTTGCCCATGGAGAGATTCGCTATAATGTCCAGCCTCATTTCCACAATACATCAGACCCGCAAACCACAGTGAGGGTTTGCCTTCAACTCCTGGCCACATAGCAGCCTGTATATCCATAACATTCCTTGCAAGACTACACTCCTATTGTCTTCAGGTTTGGCTATGCACAAATTGTCCAAGAGGGTGTCATACCTCATACCTCAGAGGGTCATCAGCTTCTTCAATAGGTGGAAGGAGCCTCAAAAGATCTGCTTTGGGAGTTCCATTTTCATGTCCTCCACCCACAAAGATCATCTCTATAGATGCCTCCCTAATAGGCTGCAGCACCCATTTCCAGGACTTCACAGCTCAATGGAGACCTCTCTCCAGATCAACATTTTAGAATTCAGTGCAGTCCATTACACTTGCCATCACTTCCTACCCAACATCAGGGCCACTCAGAGTAATGCTGGGCAGCAGGTCTGCAACGTATTTCAAAAATCACCAAGGAAGAGCAATATCCCAGTCCTTAGGCACAGAATTAATAAAACTATGGAATTGAGGTACATATCCCACCGCATAGAGATTTTAGTGATTTATCTGCTGGGACCGTAGAACACTGTAGTAGACTTCCTGAGCAGGAAGTGGGAACTGAGTGACATAGTATTTCAGAAGATCTGTCTCACCTGGGGTTCCCCAGAGAGAGATCTTTGTGACACCATCAATGTAGAGTACCGACATTTCTGTTCAAGGGAAAGGCACAGTCACAACTTGTTAGGAGATGCCCTCACCCCCTTGGCCTCACATGTCACTCTACGTTTATCCCTCAGCACCGCTGTTTCTCAAGATCCTAAATAAGTCCACACAAGAGAAAGTGGTGGCCATCATCATGGTGCCATCATGGCCAAGGCCTGTCCCTGTGACCACCTCTTCATCTTCCTCTGGCAGCAGATCTCCTCACCCAGCAGTCAGGCACTGTGACCCACCTTCGTACCTGGCTCCTATATGGCTCTCTAGCATACAACATGATTGTTCTTCAGAAGATCAAATGATACGGCTCAATAGTGGAAACCCTATGTGCAGATATGAAGATGTTTTCAAGCCTGGTGTACCCATCAATCTGTACCTCCTCTTGAGTCTCTCCTCATGCATGTTCTCAATTACCTATAATATAATAAAATAATAATACTATATGGAGATATCCTATCTCCTAGAATTGGAAGGGACCCCGAAAGGTCGAGTCCAGTCCCCTGCCTTCACAAGCAGGACCAAGTACTGATTTTGCCCCAGATCCCTAAGTGGCCCCCCTCAAGGATGGAACTCTCAACTCTGGATTTATCAGGCCATTGCTCAAATCACTGAGCTATCCCTCCCCCTAAATTTAAAACCCCAGGCTTATCACTGAGCTCAGTTCAGGTTCACCTGGCTGCCATTACAGCTTTTCACTCCTCCCTCAAGAGGTTTTCAGGCTTTTCTCACCCAACCATTGCAGGATTCATTAAGGCTCTGTTTAACTTTGACCTATTTATGAAGAACCTGCTGAACACGGACTTCAGCTTAGTCCTGAACGCTCTGAGAAATGCCCCCATTTGAACCTACAGGGAATTGTACCCTTCGTCATTTGTCCTTTTAAGACCTCATTCCTCACAGCCATCACCTCAATCAGAAAGGTAGGGGAACTCAGAGCACTTAAGACTGACCCACCTTACACTGTTCTATGGCAGTAAGGGGATGTTATGTCCCCATTACTGTCTTCTGCCTAAAGCTTCATCAGAATTCCACATTAATCAGGGCATTCATCTACCAGTGTATTACTCCAAACCTTGATCTTTGAGAGAACAAGGGAGTATCCATATGCTGGATACACAAAAATGTACCTTGGCAGGATTAAGCCCCTGGGCTTTTTCTAGACTATTTTTTTTATTTCCATAGCAGAAAGAATGAAAGGGCAAAGATTGAAAACAGATTTCAGGATGCATCCTCACCTGTAACAAAGCCTCAAAGGTGCGTCCTCCACCTAGGAAGATTGCCTGTTCCACCAGGGCTCAGTCTTCCTATCTGGTCTTACTGAAGAACGTACTCATCTTGGACATTTGCAAAGCTGTCACCTGGTCTTCAGTACATTTTCTCAACACTGTGCTCTTGTCTGTACATCAGCTCTAGAAGTGGCCTTTGGAGAAGCTCTTCTTTGGCTCATACTGAATCCACCTCCTCAGCACCCTTCCCCCTCAGTTGGGGTACTCCTTGGGAATCTGCTGACATGGAGCACCCATAGGAGCAATAACTTGGAGGAGGAGAGGTTACTTACCTTGTACAGTAACTGGAATTCTTCGAGATGTTTTGTCCGTATGGGTGCTCTACTACCCACCCTCCTTCCCCTCAGCTTCAGAGTCGTTAAGAGCACAAGAAAGGCCATATTGGATCAGACAAATGGTCCATCTAGCCCAGTATCCTGTTTTCTGACAGTGGACAATGCCAGATGCTTCAGAGGGAATGAACAGAACAGGGCAATTATCAAGTGATCCATCCATTTTTGTCCCAGCCTCCGGCGGTTAGAGGCTTAGGAAACCCAGAGCATAGGGTTGCATTTGTGACCATCTTGGCTAATAGCCACTAGTGGATCTATCTTCCAGGGACTTATCTAATTCTTTTTTGAACCCAGTTATACTTTTGGCCCTCACAACATCCCCTGGCAACGAGATCCACAGATTGACTGTGTGGCATGTGAAGTAGTATTTCCTTTTGTTTAAAACAAACCTGCTGCCTGTTAATTTCATTGTGTGACCCCCCCCTAGTTCTTGAGTTATGTGAAGCATTAAATGCACTTCTTTATTCACTTTCTCCACACCATTCATGATTTTATAGACCTCTTTCATATCCCCTCTTAGTTGTCTCTTTTCCAAGCTGTAAAGTCCTAGTCTTTTTACTCTCTACTCATGTGGAAGTTGTTCCATCCCCCTAATCATTTTTGTTGCCCTTCTTTGTACCTTTTCCAATTCTAATGTATCTTTTTTTGAGATGGGCGATCAGTACTGCACGCAGTATTCAAGGTGTGGGTGTCCATTTAATACCAGGCATTCAAGTTTACCCATCTTAGTATTTAGACTTCTAGCATTTATATACAAACACTTATAAAATTTTTCACTTTTTAGCTGTCTGCCATTATGTGATGTAATTGAATGGGACTCTTTTTTTTTTTTTCATTTGACTGTTTCTCTTCAGTTCCTACCTGTACACTATCAACTTCATTCCTATCTTGTTTACTAGGATATAGAGAATTGCCATTAATAGATATTTCCCTAAGAGATGTTTCCATCCGAACTATGTGTTCCTTTGCACCTGTTGGCTTTCCCTCAGCCCTTACTTTAAAAACTCTTCTATAACCTTCTTAACTTTACATGTCAGCAATCTGGTTCCATTTTGGTTTAGGTGGAGCCAATCCTTCCTGTATAGACTCCTCCTTTCCCATTCTGTATAGACTTGTTTGAGAAGGAACCAAAGTGATGGTAACCCTCTCCCACCCTATACATCTTGTACCAGAGCACAAGGATGCATAGGGCACAGGTCTGGACCCGCTCACAAAATTTTGGTTCATGAGTCCATGGATCCTGATGTGGAGGACCCATAGGGACAAAACATCTTGAACGCCAGTTACTCTACAAGGTAAGTAACTTCTCTTTTCATTTGGATATGACAGGTATTCTTTCTTTAAACACCTGTCTTTCTTTTTTAGCTCACAGTGGGAGAGAATACAGCAGGATGATGGAGAACCTGGGCACTTGAAAGGTATCCAATAGATGCAATAATTCTAAATAAACCACTACTCCTATGTGATCAAACCTTATTTGTTAGAAGTATGAAGATTAAACCTGCAACTTTTGTTTATTTGAGCATTGACAGGTATATGCTTAGTGTTGTACAAAGCACAGAAGACAAACTACATAGGGCAGGGAACAGTCTAGATGAAAAGACAAAACTGAGCAGTCACAAAATAGACCCTCTAAGAAACTGACCTCTCCAGCCAACAGAGAAGATAAGGTAGCTTGAGCTGCTGGTCATACACATTTTAAATAAAAAAAATTACAGTGACTGGAGGAAAGTGGAGAAAGAGAAAAGTGTAGAAATGGAAGGGTGAAAGGAAGGAGGAAAGATACATCATGAAATACCCTTGGTTATGTAAAATTGCAAAATGCATGTATAGTAGACTAGACCAAATGAATCGGGCTGAGTGATTTGGAAACCTTTACCCTTCAATCATAAATAAAATTAAAAAACCAAAATGTCCAGAAGCTGAGCTGCAGCGGAGAAACCAGCCACAGCCTGGGCGTTGATGTGTGTTCAAAGATGCAATCCGACTCCCTAGTTGGAGTCTGGCTCATTGTGGAGCTGGTCCCTTGAACAGTTTATAGCAGCCTTTAGGTCAAATCTCAATTGGTAAGCGGACAGTTTGGTTAGCTAGTGTGGATATGGCAAAATTATCAAACTGTCTTAAACCAGATTGGCCTGAAAATGTTTAAAAATGTGAGGGTTGTTTTTTTAAAACCAGTTCAGCAAATGAAGATCCCAGTTCAGATTTCATCAATGATCTGGGAACCACTATCTTCTTCTTAGTAGTGGTATTTGTCACAGTTCAGGGTAACTGGACCTGTATTCCCTCACCATGATCCAGCAAGGGCACCCCCTCTACACTTCCGGCTCTTAAGCCATCACCTGTCTTGGGTGTAGACCTGTGACTGTCTTCCTCATGACCAGGGTACTTCCAGACTGCACAGCTCCTTGCCTATACTGTCACCTCCCCAACAAATTCAGGCTGCCTAAGCCGATCTGCTTTGCTTTGCTGTTCTGTTCAGAGACAGTAAAGAATGTAATTGCCCACTGTTAAACTACCACACAGCTCTTTCTAAGTAAGCACATTTATTCTTAAGGTGAAAGCATTACAGAGAAAACATTAAAAACAATTAAAAAAAAAAAAAAAAACTACACGCATGCTAATAAGCTTACCAGAGATCATCCCCTGACTCCAACAAGGGCTCTGGCTGGTGAACAGTCCTTTAAACCCGACCCAGGGGTTTTCCTCTTGTTACAGGTCATTATTTCTTTTGCACAGAACAAGAACACTTACTCTTATGGGACCTCAGTAGGCCAAAGTCCTTCCAGTCCTTCCCTAAGGATCCCCACAACCATGGACCAGAGATCCTGTCCACTTGCTGAATCAGAAAGATGGCTCTAAGTCAGTTTAAACTCAGGCTGTTTATCCAAAAATCCTTTCTGTGCCTGCTGGTTCCTGGAGAATCCAGTTTGAACCAGTATATGTGAGTCTTTCTCCAGGTGGTGGTAACTCTCTGGAAGTGTTACAACCTGAGTAAATTTGCCTAATCATCACCCACTGTCCCTAGAGGGCTGTTGTCCCTGTCCTCCATGGAATTACGTACAAACCCTGTCCTACAATGATACATACATTCAATAAAGTTTCCCCTGGATATTGCAGGAAATTGTCATCTGTTGCTGTATATATTTAATCTTTGTATTACCATAATGCCTGGGAGCTCTAGGGCAGTCCACTAGCAAACTGAGTGCTGGTTTTGTTTTGTTTCAGGGGTGACCCATACATGCCACATTGTCCCACAGCACTGCCTGCTTTACTCTCGGGATATCCGGATTGTAGCTTACTTGCAGGAATGGAGTAGGCAGAGAAGAGGAATGCTGCAATGTGTTTGCCCTTGAGAACCAGAACAAAACTTACTAGTCTAATTTTAAACCTCTTGCGGTTAGAATGCTCCCTCAGTGACTCATAAACTGTGTTTGTTTTATAGGACTTTCTGCACATGCTCACGTAGAACTTCCTTATTACTCCAAATTCCTTCTAATAGCTGCTTACCTTGCCTCCTACAATCCTGCCAGGACAGATAAGAGGTTCTTCCTTAAGGTAACTATATTTTTTCTTACTGCTATATGCTGGAGTCGTGCATACTTCTTCACTCAGGTCAGAACTCCTTTAGGTCATTCGCTTTCAGCTCTCTTTTGTATATTATTTGTTTGATTTGAACAAAACTGTGACTTTGGATCACATATTGTGGTATGTTGACAATTGTCACCTCATTACTGATGTTTAATATGAAAAATGAACTGTTTTGATCATTAAAATATGCATAATATTTATCTAGCACTATTGTGTTGCATGGCATTTGTAAGGCGACATAGTTCCCTTCCCTGAAGTATTTGTGATCCTGCAAATCAAAGAGCTGGTGTGTACTGTTATTCACAGTTTGAATCCCATGGAAGAGAGCAGAATTCCATGTGGGTCTAAAGGGTTTGCATCCCTCTGGAGAATAGAGGCCTTAATTTGATAAAATACAGGCAGCGGAGGAGAGGAAAAGGTTGCAACAAAAAGCAAAGTGAGCAGTTATGCTTACCATTTATATTGGTAGCAGTGAGGGTTTTTATATTGTAAAATGTGTAGGTGTTGTAGGCAAGGATAAGAAATGGGAGAGACTGAGAACACTTAGGGATAGAAGCTTGCTAATTCTTTAAGAAATCTCTATTTTTTTTCTCAGTCTCCAAACCTATAAATATACTGTAGCTTAAAATATGGACATGTACTGGAGTCCTTAATGATAATATACTAATTAAGTAATTAACTTGGACATGGTGTTCATTTTTATGGTGGTTATATGTCCCTATAATGAAAACTGTAGATGTTTCACATTGGTCTGTATCGTTTTGTATGTACTTCAGAAGAGGAGAGAATTATTTGTAATGATAACTTAGATATGTGTATATAGCCAAATATTTCATTTCTAACATTTGGCAAGAGAAATATCACTGGAAGAACTTATTTGCTGAATAATTACTCCATTGTTTTAACTTCTGATTTCATGCTGACTTCTCTCTCTCCTCAGGATCTAAATTTAACTGTGGGAAATGAGTCAACAAAAGAATTTATTTTATTTATATATACATAAAAAAGCAAGGAAATTGAGTGGTGAAAAGATATAGCTTTATTTATCCCCTTCATTGTAGCATGTCTGAAATCAGGCTCCAGTCCTTCAGTCCCTGTGCATGGGCATACTACTGTTCCTCTTCAGTGCAGTGAAATGCATAGTTGGGACATGCGCCTCAAAGACCTTCGAAGTGTGAGGCCATGTAATAAATTTCATGGCTTTTTAATTAGGCAAGTTAAATATCTTGTTAAGCATTGATAAAGTATGTGTAGAGGGGCGGACTCACCCCTGCAGCGCCTCCTGCTGGTCTTTTCTGGGAATTAGCTCTTCCAGCGTCCTGGAGCGCCCCTGCTGGCCGGTGATCCGCCTGTCTTCTGGCGCCCATGTCCCTCCTGGACCCTGGTGCCCTTTTATCTGGGGTGGCAGTACACCCCTCAGTACTAGGGTCTCCCCTCCCCAGGGAACCCCCACCCACTATCCCTACCTCACCTCAGAATAAGGCCACTGCCAGTCACCAACTAGCCCCCGCTCCCTGGGGCAGGCTGCAGTATAGGCCACTCATCACTGGCAAGGTTGGGTTTGGACCTGCTGCCTTAGCCTACCCATGGGCTGCCCTCTGCAACCCCCAGTACCCCTTGGCCTCCTACTAGGCTGCAGCCTGGGGCTATCCAGGCTGGAGCTCCTCAGCCTTTCCCCAGCCCTGCTCCACCCAGGTACTCTGTCTTAGCTCCCTGCAGCCAGGCCCTTCTCTCTCTGAATGCAGAGAGAAACTGCTGAGCTCCTGGCTCCCAGCCTTTTTATACAGGCCAGCTGTGGCCTGATTGGGGCATGGCCCAGTTGTGGCTGCTTCCCCAATTGGCCCAGCTTTTAGAGCTGCAGCCCTCTGCCAGGGCTGTTTTAAGCCCTTCCAGGCAGGAGCGGAGTAACCACCCCGCTACAGTATGAATAATCACCATTTCTACCACAAGCATTGCCTGAGAGCACTTAATCAGGTGTTAAGGCCAAGTTCACAAATTACCAATGTCTCAAAAGCCAGAACAAATAGCACTTTGGGAGAAGCTTTCTAATCTTGTGTCTGTCTCCTGGGAGCTGTAGAAGGAGAACTTGTTGTTGTTGGAGTTCTAATGAGATCTGGTGGGATTTGGGCAAAAAACTTTATATTGGCGTCATTAACCAAAGTCTCATAATCAGTGAAATAGGTGTGAACCAAAGGAATCTTGTTGAACCATTAACCTAAAGGTGATACTACTATTATTAAAATAGTTACCACTGTAGACAAATTGAGGTAATGTTGCAAATTAAAAGGAGCAGAATGTTGACAAACAATTACAACAACAAAATAATCTACAGTGATGTCATGAGTTGAAAGAAATTCCAGTACAATGTAATATAAGAGATTCTAAGTGAAAAATTGCAAAACATTTTAAGTGCCCTTTTGAAAAAGGACAACAGTTGACGGGAAGTCACCGTTTTGTGCAAAGTAGGACTGAAAGAAAAAAGTCTTGTTCTATTGCATACCATATTGAAAATCTGCTTAGAATTTATTTTAAGAAGTGTGTACATGTGTATTTTATACTTTATACTAATGCTAAAAAGGATGCCTATCTATGTACTGTGAGCAGCCTTGACATATTTTAAAAATACATTACAAATAAGATTTTAATGTAACTGTTAAACTGCAGCAGTATAATTCATGTAACCCATCACCCACAATCCAGGTAATTTAAAAACTCCAATTATCTTTCCCTTACCCCTCCAACAATTCCTTATTTCTTCCTCAGCCCCTGTGCTTTGCCCTTCCTTGATCCAATCCTTTCTCCCACAACACAATCCTTCTAGATCAGAGGTCTCAAACTCAAATGACCAGGACGGCCACATGAGGACTAGTTCATTGGTCCAAGGGCCGCATCACTGCCATCCCCCCCCCCCCTCGCTGCCCCCGGCCCTGCCCCCACTCCACCCCTTCCATGAGGCCCTGCCCCTGCCCCACCTCTTCCCACCCCTTCCCTGCCCCCATTCCAACCCCTTCCCCGAAGTCCCCACCCCAACACCGCCCCCTCCCTGCCCCCAGAGGGCGCAGAAGGGGTGTGGTGGGGGCTCAGGGCAGGGAGTTGGAGTGTGGGGTGCAGGAGGGAGTGTGGGGTGTGGCAGGGGGTTGGGGGTGCCTGCCTGCCCTGGCCCCGGCCCCATACCACTCTGCTCAGCAGCTGGAACCACATCCCTGCCCCCCCGGGGGCGGGGGAGGAACCACGCAGGGCTTGGTGCGCTGCTTGCCGTTCCTCCAGGTATCTCCCCCGAAGCTCCCATTGGTCGCGGTTCCCAGTTCCTGGCCAATGGGAGCTGTGTGTGTGTGGGACGGGGCGTGCCTGGAAACCAGGGCAACACACGGAGCCCTCTGCTCCCCCCCCCCCCCCCCCCGCCCCCGGGACGTGATGCCCGCCGCTTCAGGGGGTGGCGCAGGGCTCGAGAGGGGCAATCCTGCGGCTGTAGTTTGCCCACCCCTGGCCTGGATGTAGGCTGGGTGGCGCGCAGACCGCAGGAAATAGCCCCGCGGGCCGTGTGTTTGAGACCCCTGTTCTAGATGAATCTTATCTGCTCACAGGGCATCAGTTACTTTCTTTATTCCAAATACATTGTTACCTGTCTACCCCTGACATGACCTTCACATCCTGTATCTTGGCTTCTTTTTGACACTTTATTGCTTTATTTTGTGGGTATCCTGTTGTCATCTTAGATATAAAACAAAGAAAACTGAGTGCACCTACATCATTTTTGAAGTCTATACAAGGAAAACTGGTTGCATTTAAAAATAAGTGGCAGCCGCTTTCCCATTTCTAGAAAGACAAAGGAACTAACAATGAAACACACTTCGGCGTTTTCTAAAGCTGATTTTTGAGGAGGGGGTGTGGTGGAAGAAGACTCATAGAAATGGCTCTCTGCCTCTTCTGACTAGTGTCATGTTAATTATTTTCTGATGGCTAAGTATTTAATTTTCTGATTTTTAAATTTATACATTTCCCTCAACAAACCACTTTACAAACAGCAACACTGCAGGGTGAAAGTTTTCACCCAGTGTTCACACAGTTCAGATATGAGAGCGCCAAGAAGTAATGCCTAGAGTATGTTAGGATATTAAGAGTTAGGTACTGAATAAGCAGTATTGCTGTTAAGGACAAAGATAACTAATTGGCATGTGATAAGTAGGCAGAACCATGGTAGTAGTACACTACTATAAATGTGTAATGAATAGTTGTGTGTTAGTTGATTTTTTTTTTCACCCTATTCAAGTTGTATAACATTATTGTAACTTCTTGCTATGTTATATTTACACATATTTTGCTTCTGTGTTTACAGCATCATGGGAAAATCAAGAAGACAAACTTTCTGAAAAAACATGAAAAGGTATTTATTTAGCTTTCAATCCTTATTCACAACTAAATGCTGCTTTCTCATGTAGTAGTGGCTATATATTTTTCCTTCCCCACCTGAATGTATGATTTAAAAAGCATACAAGAGCATTGCATGCAATAATCTCTAGTGCATTGGTTTATTTGATATTTACTTTTCATACAAGGCATTGTTGTCGTTATTAATGGACATATTTTTATTTTAAGATGCCACGCACTACATTTAATTACAGTCATGTAGTGCAGATCACTTCTGGTCTTATTAGATAACAACATCAATTTGTACGTTTCTCATGTTTCTACTTTTTTAAACCAATACCGCATTTTCTTCAGATGTGAAGTGGTGCAGTGGTTTTGCTTATAAAAAAAAAAAATACTGATGTGGCTCATTATGTTAGAAAAGCAGAGACCTTTTGCTTCATCCTCTTTTATGTCTGAAACTAAGTTTAAACTTTATAGGCAAAATTCTGTGCACATACAATGTGAGAGGAACAATAGGCCAAAATCTTCAAATCTAGTGCCTCAAGTTTTGCTCCCAAATCCATATTTAGGCATAAAGTTAACTGAATAGGCACTAATGTGTTGGCAAATATGGGACTTCGTATTTAGAAGGTCATAGTTAAGGTTATGTTTATGTCATGGAGGTCATGGAAGTCATGGAATCTGTGACTTCTAGAGACCTCCATGACATTCTCTGCTTCAGCCCCAGGGGCTGCAGGACTCTGGAGCTGACAGCCCACAGTGGGGCCCTGGCAGGGTTCCGGCAACAGAAGCAACAAGCGACAGGGGGCCCCTGCAAAGTTCCAGCCACAGGTGACAGACTCCTGAAGGGGCCTCCCCAGGGTTCCAGCGACAGGTGACAGCCTCACATGGAGGGAGGGGCACGCCTCGGGTGAGTGGCTGGGGTGTCCTGTTTTCTCTCCAGGGTGACCATATTTCCCAAAGCCCCAGCTGCCATGGGCAGAGCGGGAACCCCACAGCTCTCAGCCACTACTGTGGTGGTAGAAACCATGGAGCTGCAGCAGCAAAAGTCACAGACAGGTCACGGCTTCCGTGAATTTTTGTTTATTGCCCGTGACCTGCCCATGACATTTAGTAAAAATAACCAGGACAAAATCTTAGCCTTAGTCATAGTACCCATAAACCCCACTAAGGTCAGTTAGATGTACAGTAGCTTTGAAAATCAGACCACTTTTAGGTGCCTAAATGTGGATTTAGGAGCCTAACTTTAGTCACCCAGGGTTAAAGTTTGACTGCTTGTCTGTTGTGTATAAGGAAAATGTATGTTCCTTAAGGAAATTTGTAATAATTTCATCAGGACAAAGGATTTAAAGAATAGTGGCCAAACCCTTTACCCAAATAAGTTATAACTGTATGGATTTCAGTGGAGTTGCACCAGTGTATGCCAGAAGAGACTTTGATCCTTTGATTGAGTAGCATATGTGTAAATTGGTATATTTAAAAAAAGAAATTCTTAAGCCACATAATTTCACTGGTGTCTAGAATGATGTGAAATGTTAAGAAACTTATTTATATTAACATCTGTGTTGTAAATCCTTAACTCTTAGAAAGCAAGTATCCTTTAGTTATAGAACTCTTGTGTGTCTTGCCTCTGGCATGTGAACTCCAGAGAATTTTCAAAGATTCTAATTATTTTCAGGACTGTTCTCTACCCTGAAAAACATCCACATCTCAAGTTGTGATCACAGGTCTTGTGGGAGGGAAAGGGGAACAGGAATGAATAAATACTGCATCACAGCCCAAATCTTCCTCCTTTCCCTCCAGCTGCAAGAGGTGCCTTGCTCCCTTTCCTATAGGCAATAATATCTCACTTAAGGTGGCAAGATGGGGAAAGACAGGAACACAAAGCAACTGGATAACCAGAGATTTGATGTTGGGACATAGAGCCCTCCAGCTCATGGTCTCTATTTTGAATTGGATTCAGACTGACTGACTGTGACCAAGGGTTAGCACCATTAGCCTGGTAGTTTATTGGAGATTGATTGATGTCTCTGTCCAATCCCGAGTAGACAGATGTACTTACATTAAAAAAAGATTGTTTTTATTTATTATATTATTTTATTTTTATTTATTTAAGCACCCACAAGTGCTGTGCAAACACATAGTAAGATGTGGTCTGTGCCCCCCCCAAATTTACAATCTAATGTAAAACCAGATGCAAAAAGTGAGTTAACATGGAATAAGAAGAGGAAGGAGATCAATGCAACAGTGATAAGATCATGCAGAGACATAAACTAGTTAGTGCACAAATTGCTGATTCTGAGTCAATTACCTTTTTCTGTTTTATTTTTTACAAATTCTTTTCCTATTTCCAATTTTTTTAAATAAAGCCCCTTCCTGTTTCTGTTTTCAGTTATTTAAACCTCTGCTTACTTCCTGGGTTTTTTAGCCTCCGTCTGTTCAGTTGTCACTAACTGGCACACACTTATTAGCAGTATTAGCATGCAGATTTAAACTTCTCTATGACTGCATCTGTACCACAAGCTAGAGGTGTGGTTCCCAGCTCTCATACACATACTTGCACTACCTCTCATTGAGTACAAACAAGCCTGAAACTGGTCAGGACGTACTTGGTATGTGACACCCAGAGTTGTGAGGCACCTTCCCTTATCACGAGGAAGCCTTATCTGTGCCTACTGGAGGTCAGTTCCCCAACACCCTCAGCCTCTGGCAATACAAGCACTGCCTTCCAGGCCTCTGCAAGCCCTGCTCTCTCTTTACAGGTTAACGATAAGGTATATTGCAACCCCTGAGCACAACAAGTGTCCTCCTGGAGCATCTGCACCTGTTCCACTGGACACTCTTTGAATTCACAGATCCACTGCTCCCAAAGGAATAGTGCAGACCAGTTTACCAGTTATATCTCAGGATCACCGCTCTGCTCAAGACACGGTACTTATATATGTTTGTAAGAAAAACAAGACATTAACAAAGGAATACAGACTCAAGAAGAAGCAAGTAGAATTAATGGAAACAAATGGTTACATATAAAATCATAACACACTTTCTAGAGCCTATATTTAACTAACAAGACATAGAATAAAAATTCATCCAAAATCCTTCTGACCTATTACGGCCAGGCTTGGCTGTGATCTTCCATTCATGAGATGAGTCACACTGTCCTCTTTGCAATCCCAGATATATCAAAATAGCTTTTTGATCATTATTCATAATCAGGGCATCCCCTGCTGATTGTTCTTCCCTGTGGTCTCCCTCTTGTTGACCTTGCAATCTTTTAATTAGCATCTGGCTCCGCATGCTGATAGGTTTACCTTGTGAGAGAGACAATTCACACTTGACCAAACAAAAAGAGATGAGTCTCCAATCCCCTGCCTGAATGGAATTTTTGCTCATTCATATATTTCACAATGACTAAAATGACCAATGTGTTGAGACCTCACATGCCACCCTTTGGCACTCTTTTGGAGATGTCAGATGCAGTGGAACCTTCTAAACCTTATTCACCCCTCTGCCAGTTGACACCAAGAGGTCCCTGGGTCACAGCATGGCTAAGATGTGCTGTTGCTGCCTATGCTATTGCGATTTCACCATCGTTAATGTTCTTGTTAGCTCAGTGATTGTCCATGCAAGCTGGGAATCACACCCCTAGCACGTAGTGTAGACATAGCGTAAGTGTTTGTTACCTTGCAGCAGGGTTGAGGCACATGAGTAGTGTGGATTGAAGAAGCTTTCGTTGCGGCCCACAACATGATAAATGACTTTCAGATAAATAGAGGACTCTTAGAAGTTTGTGTGGTTAATTTAGCACTTGTCATGATCACAAAACATTTTTTTTTTAAAGTAAGAATTCTTTCTCTCAAATTTAAAATGAACCTTTTGAATAACTATTTACATTGAACATTGCCATGTGTACCTAAAACAATTTTTTTAAAGTGTTTTTTTGGGCTAGCCACCTTGAGTCAGACTGCAAGCCTTGCTTTGCTGGTATAGGAAGTTGCTCCTAAGACTTGAATGATCTAATT
Source organism: Trachemys scripta elegans (assembly GCF_013100865.1). Classification (NCBI taxonomy): domain Eukaryota; kingdom Metazoa; phylum Chordata; order Testudines; family Emydidae; genus Trachemys; species Trachemys scripta. The sequence goes on along the minus strand of NC_048298.1, from coordinate 24,770,330 downwards.
CCTGGTATTCAAGTTACTTCCTTGTAATATTCAGCTTCAAAGTAAGATTGATTCTAATTAGAATCCCTGATTGGAGCCCCTAAAAGTATTCTGCATAATTCCATTTATTCGAATTGAGAAAACACCTTTACTGAATGGAAAATAGCTTGGAGTTGAATGTGTTCCCTTGACACTAAACTCCAGTTCCTGGGTACTGAGATGGTTCCATATAAGAAACTGAGAAGTGCATCCTAGGGTTTAATCTGTATTTAATCTGATCTATGCAATACTTTAAGTGTCTCTCCGGAGCAATTGCGGTATCCTGTTTCTCACATTACATTTCACTATTACTGTTCCTTGACCTAGTCACTTATATAGGTGTAAACATTGGCTGGTAGGTATTCCATTTTACAGGTGAGGAAAGTGAGTGTCATAAACAGATAGTTAAGGGTTAATGCCTCTTTTACCTGTAAAGGGTTAAGAAGTTCACCTAGCCTAGCTGACACCTGACCAGAGGAACCAATGGGAGGACAAGATTGTTCAAAGGGAAGGAGGGAAGTTCCCTTTGTCTGTGAGTTTCACTTTGGACTGGAGTGGGAAAGCTCCAGAATTCAGCCTCTTATTAAGTAGTGAGTATTAGTGAAGGAAATAAATAGGTTTATGTTTATTTCTTTGTAACCTGTCTTGTGCAATTAGAGGAATAGTCAAATTGGATATTTGGGTATTTTTTGTGTGTGTAACTAAGGGTTTGCCCAGGGGAGCATCCTCTGTGTTTGGAATCTGTTGTCTGTGAGAGTAGCAGGTATGCTAATCTCTCCCAGAGGGTTTTCTTTTACCTTTCTTTTCTTTAATTAAAAGCCTTTTTCTTAATACCTGATTGATTTCTCCTTGTTTTAAGATCCAAGGGGTTGGATCTGTGTTCACCAGGGAATTGGTGAAGAGTTTCTCAAGGCTACCCAGGGAAGGGAATTAGTGCTTGGGAGTGGTGGCAGCCAGACCAGATCTAAGCTGTTAATTGAGCTTAGAGCTTCTCATGCAGGTCCCCACATCTATACCCTAAAGTTCAGAGTGGGGAAGGAACCTTGACAGTGAGACACAAAGATCGAAGGCCAAATCTCTGATGTAAACTCATGGAGGTTCACTAACGGTAGTTGTTTTGCTAGTTTACACCAGCAAAGAATTTTGCCGTAAGTGGCTTATCTAAGGGCATTAGGAGTCAGGGGCAGAACCAGGCTAAAAAGTTAGGAGATCTTGATTCCTAATTCATTATTCAGTCTGTTAGGCCATAATTTTTTTTTCTACAACAAGCAAACCTCCCACTTCTGCTTATATAAGACATATCCTTTTCTAGATAACTGATGGAATGATACCGCCCCAGTTCACTGCAAGCCCTACTGAGAGTTCTGCGAGATAGAGCTCCAACTGCAGCATCTCCCTAAGCATACTTTGTATGTTCAAGTATGTCAGGTGTTGTCTTTGACACTGAGGCCTGGTCTACACTGGTGGGGGGGGAGGGGGATCGATCTAAGATACGCAACTTCAGCTACAAGAATAGCGGGTAGTGTAGACGTACCCTGAGTTTTCTATTGACTTTCGGTTCTGTACCTCTCATCCAGTTCCAGTGTGATTGACACAACAGGAGTCTATCTTCCAATTGAAAATGCCCCCTCTTTCAGCTGAGGGAGTTCAAACATGTTGGCTGGCTCAGAAAAGAGAGAACTATAGTAGCATGCTGAGAGCATGAAATCCCCAGCCAGGTGAGGTTAAGAACCCATTCCCTTTTCCCCATACAGAAATGAGGTAGAGCTAAACTGATGGGTCCTGGTTGAGATTCTGTTCTCTTTTTGAATACTTCAGGCTGTCACTCCCCTTTAAGAAATCTCAAAGCTTGGGTACCTTGATTGGGTTTTGTGAAGCGGTGTAAACTTGCGGTGTGATCAGAGAGTTAAGTCAAATAACCGAGAGGCTGGGAATCTTCCACGGTAAAAGAAGCATGTAAACACAAGTAATGGCAACTGGGAGAAAAGCCTTAGCTGAAGTATAGGGAGCTTTGCAGAAAGTACACAGTATTTGTAATGAAGAAAGTTGGGAAAGAGTAAAATGAATCAGAAGAGCTTTAAAAAAAACCCAAAGAATGAAAAATTCTGAAAGGGAAAGTGTTTTCTATACATTTTAAACTATTTTATATATAATTTATTGGAGTTTTTCTGCTTAGCTCCTTATACAAAAGTCTTATAGAAATGAGACTTGAAAACTTCTAAACTGTGTGTATGGGAATTTTAATAGTTTCTGCTAAAGAATTCTATAAACTGCTTTTGAAATTCTTTTGAAAGGATCTTCAATTCCATCCCTATTAAATTATGGGGCTTTTCCACAAGGTACTGTGTCTAGTAAATAGTCTGAAACTTCTAAGTATGGGAGTCAGTCACTGTAGAGAGACTTGTGAATTCCCAGTACAGTTGAGAAGTATCTGTACAGTGGTTATGCAAATCTTTGTACTCACTTTAATTAGCTAACAGCAATAATTAATCTCTATCTCTCTATCCAGACATACCATATATTTACTGAAAAATTATACTGATTATACATATAAGACACTCAGAAAAAGCAATCAGAAAAACAAACATAATTTTTTAGCTGGGAGGATAAGAGGGACTAGACAGCTGTATGTCAGAAACTGTATATATATGATTTTAATACTTTTGATAGTCTGTTTCCATATATTTTTCACATTATTGTTCAGCTGAGAGAGGTAACATTTCAAAAGCAGTTTATAGAATTCTTTAGCAGAAACTATTAAAATTCCCATACACATAGTTTAGAAATTTTCAAGTCTAATTTCGATAAGACCTTTGTATCCTCACACCTTCTTGTCAAACTGTCTGAAATGGGCTATCTTTATTATCACTACAAAAGTTTTTTCTCTTAATTAATTAGACTCTTAGTGTTGGTAGGGCAACTTCCACCTTTTTCATGTTCTCTATCTGTGTGTGTATATATATATATATATCTCCTTACTATATGTTCCATTCTATACATCCGATGGAGTGGGCTGTAGCCCACGAAAGCTTATGCTCAAATAAATTTGTTAGTCTCTAAGGTGCCACAAGTACTCCTGTTCTTTTTACAAAAAGTGAAGTTGAATGTCAACACTTAGAGCAGATGTCCCCAAACTGTGGGGTGTGCCCCCAGTAGGGCGCAGAGGAATGTTCAGGTGGGAGGGAGCACCACCCAACCCAGCCCCTCCCCGCTCCGCTCCCAGCTCTGCTCCAACCCCACCCCCAGCCATGGCCCTGGCTCCCGTCCCCAAGCCTGTCCCTGTCCCCATCCCCAGCCTTGATGTGGCTCTGCATCTGGCTGCTGGCCCAGCCTTGGCCCTTGGTTTGGGGTCGGGGCCAGGAGTGGAGCCGCACTTGGCTGCCGGCCCCCACCACAGCCCAGCTGCAGCTCCTCTCCCTCGGCCTCAGGCTGCAGCTCCATTCACAGCAGGGTAAGTGGGGGAGCAACCCTGAAAAGTTTGGGGATCTCTGGATTAGAGTGAAATACAGACTTTGATAGTTTATGCAATTATTAATCGGAATACTGACAGCATTAACTATTGTAATTAGTTGCTGATTTTGCCTTATGAACAAGTGTTCTCTTTTTTGTAAAGTTGGTTATTTTAGACATTTTATTTTATTTATGTTGATCAGAAACTTATATTTTTGTTAGTTCTTCACGTTGAATTCAGTATGACTTATTAAAATAGTATGTAATGTCTGAAACATCCACACTGAAGCCAATCAAAATGTAAAGCTATACTTGTCTGGTGCAACTTAAGTATTTACTTCCTGTAATTTGATATTAAAATGCCTTGTGATATGAGCAACAAGAATGCTTTCTAAACATGAGATTGAGTAAATTTACAGTGTTTTTGAAGTTACTTTTAACTCCTCATAAAGGGTCCTGGGAAACTGATCTGCTATGGGAAAGCGAAAATAGTCTCAGATATTTCCTGTGTGAAATAATAAACAGATCTGTTCCCGTTTCTAGCTTTCTTAACAAAATGGTGTGGTTCCTTGGAGGTTTGAGAGCAGAGTGGTAATACTTCTTAATGTGATTTATCCAGCATGAAGGAAGTGTCAGAGATTAAGACTATTCAAGGCTTAAATCACCCAAAGTAGTAGTCACAAATCCTCTATGGTTTTTATGAGCGATCTGGGGGTTCAGACATTCTTGTTTTGGAGGGACATTTTGACAGGCTTGTGAAATTTCAAGGTTTTTGCTGTGCCTAGAAGGAAACAAGAAAATCTAGAATTGTCTAGAAGCTGACAGAAAGAAAGGAAATGGGTGGAACAACTGTTGATCAGAGAGGTGTTGGTTACCGAATGGAATCCTTTGTCATTAGAAGTTGAAGAGGCGAGTGGGTGGAGTTGTGGACTACTAGGACTTTGGTTAGACTCTAGGAAACTTCTAGGAGGTGGGCAAAGAATCTGATAAACATAGTTTTCTTAAAAACAAAACAAAACCCAAAGAGATACCCAAAACAAACCTGGTTAACATCTTATTTTAAATCCACTAGTTTCTCATTTTTACTGTATATATGAAAGCTACTCCTCAATACTGTAAATGGGTAATTAGTGTTTAGTAATTGTGTGCAAATTTAGGTTCACACATACTCTGAATTAATACAATTGTATTGGGTATGCAAAAAGCTAGATGTCTAAATGGCCATTTTCACACAGTTGTGGTTACTGTGTGCTCACATGTGAACACACATACATGTTCCCTTTTTGTGTATGCGCATGGGCTACCATAATCTTTTCTGAAAATTTTGTTATCTTTGCACCTATGGCTTAACATGTTAGCTGTTTCTTCCACATCCCAATCACACTAGGAGTTCATCTGCATACTTCTCTGAATTGTGTGTGTCTCCATTGTTCCAATAGGAAAAGCAGAGGGAACTGACAAAGGATTGCTTTATGCTCTTCTCTGGACAGCGCCAGTGGAACATGTGCATTGGGCTAGAGTAACACATGCAATTCTCTCCTGCAAGACTAGTGTCAAAGAGAGTTTATAAAAATCCCTTTTTTCATGTTGTGAGTGTGTGTGGTTGGTTGTTGGGTTGGGGAGAGGTAAATTGGTTGGTCTCTCTGTCTGTCTATCTTGGCAAGGCAAACTTACAGACCTTGAGTGCTTAGAATGAGTCTCTTCAGAATTCAGTGAGATGGTGATGATGCTAGGACTCTTCGTCATCCCTGCAGTTGTCCCCATATACATTTACTCAATCACTATTAGTTTTTTAGCACTTAAAAAAATAAATTGAAAGTTGCTCTTTGAGCCAAATTCTACTGTGACATTGGTGCATCCCCATATGCCTGTATTCCTGATACAGACCATCTTAACAAACAAAGGCTTCTTTTGCTAATTTTGTTTTTGTATGGCATGTATCTCAGTCATTCCTGTCCAGAATGTAGGAACAAGCATTCACTTCTCCTCTCTCCCACCTGCCTGCACATAGTTGCTGCCAATCTCACCACTGGACCTGACCCTAATTCTTATTCCATTCATTCAGAAATCTAGAGGGTATTACCCAAGAATCTGTATATTCCTAATTTTAGAAAATCCTGTATAATTATGGTCTCTTGGAGTTAGTCTCAGAGCAGAACTTTATAGCTAATTTCAGTATTGTACTCAGGAAAGCTGCTTTGTTTCCAGATTCCACAGTTAATCCTACTCCCCATGAGAACTTGAAAGCTTTAGATGCAACATAGGGCAAGCAATTACAAAGCTCCTATGACTACAGATGATGATTTTCTTTATTGAAAGGCGTTAAAGTAATGTTACTGACTATTCAAATCCTAGAAGAGGAGAGATAGGTGACCTGCAATACATTAAAAAGAAACGATTTCATCAAGTTATTCTAATGACATCCTAAACTAAAAGGATGTCACGACAGTAGTTTGAGAGATGTAGCCAGGAACTCCTGAGTTCTAATTCTGGCTTTGACACGGATTCGCTCTGGGGCCAAATCACTTATCCCATCTACCCCATTTTTCCTCATCTTTAAAATGTTCTCTTTTGGGGGGGAGTCAGGGCCTGCCCACAACATTTTGGCACCTGAGGCAGAAAGCTCAAATGACGCCCCCATTCTCCCTCACTTGGGCCAAAACTTTGAAAGGTCTCAATTCTGCCTTCTTCCTGTTCTTCTCCTCTCCTGGTACTGCTCTGCTACCTATCCCAATAAAGGAAAACTAACCACTTAAAATGCCTTGTTTAAAAATTTTAAGTAACACTTAACTTTCAAACGCCTGAACAGCAAATTTAACCTTTCTTGTCTGCATAGTAAACACTGGCATTTTTCTGTTTGAATAATCAAAATGGGGCTTTCCGTGCCTTCTTGGTTGCAAAGATTTGAACTGCTTCCTGAAGGTCCACAGTCTGGGCCAGCTCATGCTCTATTGAGATGGTTGCAAGACCAACCAGCCTCTCCTGTGTCATTGTGGAGCGTAGATGTGTTTTTATTAACTTCAGCTTGGAGAAGTTGCATTCTCCACTGGCAACTGTTACAAGAAGTGTTAGAAGTATGCGCAGAGCAACAAAAGCATTTGGAAAGAGGGTGGTCATCTTATTTGTGCACATATATTCCAGAACAGCCTTTGGAGTTGATCCTGCTGAAATGTATCTTGAAAGTGCTTTCAGTTCATCACCTAAATCACTCGCATTAATATCGCGCATGTCATCATGTGTCAACACTGTCTCTAGTGCCCTGTATTGCTGGTGTAGGTCTTCTTCAGGTATAGTGAGGAGTTTTGGAATATCGTACAACATCCTAAATATACTGCGGTGTTCCTTGAGCTGCATGAAACGTTCTTCAGCTGACTGTATTACACAATCTAGCACCTGGTTAAAGAATTCAACTTTGAATTGTTGTTTGGGGTCTTTTATGGGATTATCCCGTGCCTCGTAATCAAAATGTCGTCTTCTTTGGTGACTCTTGTATTCTTGAATGGGTGGGAAAATAGCTTCAGTATGAAGTTCCTCTGCCAACTTCTGTGCACTCTTCAGAACGTTTTGAAATCCCTCATCTGACCAGTTAGACTGTAGGTATGACTTTGCTTTGTCCAGTTGCTCCATTGTTCCAGATATATCAAGGTCAACATCTTGGAGTCTCTTGCTTACAACATTTATTTCAAACGGTATGTCATGCCACAACACTAAGCCACACAGAAATGTGAAGTTATGTGTTTCTGGAGATTCCGTTTCCCTCTGGCACTGTTCTCCCACAAAAAGTTCCTGTCGTAGCATTATCCTCCATAATGGCAACTATGGCATCATCTATCGTCCCAATTTGGTGTTTGATAGGCTTTATCACCTCCACTCGACTTTCCCATCGTATGGCACTCAGTGGTTTCAGTGTCAGAGCGGATGTTCCCAGATGTTGCCTCAAAATTTGCCATTGATGAGTTGATGCAGAGAAAAATACATAGATGCTTTGAATTACATTAAAAAATTCAGCAGCTTCACTAAAAGCTGATGCTGCATCACTGACCACTAAATTCAATGAATGAGAATTGCATGGGACAAAAAAAAGCTTGAGGGTTTAACTCTCGGATCCTGTCTGCACTTCTCTGTTCTTTCCTTTCATGTCGGCACCATTATCGTAGCCCTGACCTCTCATGTCAGCTATCGCAATTCCTGTCTCTTCCAGCTTTTTAAGAAGCACATTTGTCATACTACAGGAGCTGATATCATCAATATCAATAAATTCTAGAAAATGCTCTCTGACAGTCACCATTGCAGGGACATTTTCACTAGGTTCTGTTGTTGTTACAAAACGCACCATTAAAGTCATTTGTTCCGTATGGCTGATGTTAGGTGTGCAGTCCAGAATAACAGAGTAATATCTTGCTGACTTCAGATCTGCCACAATCTTCTGTTTGACTTTTGTTGCCACGAATTGTATGATCTCCTTTTGAATTGTTTTTCCAAGGTAGTGGAGTGTGTACATTCCTTGGGTGGTGACTCTTCTTAGGTGCTCCTGGAGTACAGCATCAAACTCAGCCATCAGCTCCACAATTTTAAGGAAGTTTCCATTGTTTGACACATACAGCTGATCTGAAGTGCCACACAGTGCTGGGTTTTGGGTAGCAAGCATTCTTACAATGGGAATGAGCCTTTTCAGAACATTTTGCCAGTAAAGAGACTGATGCAATCTTCTCTTGATGCTGATCATCTATGGTGGCCTTTAACCTTAGTCTCATTTCAAGCTCTTTTCAACTATGGAATGCTCTCTGGTAATTTGCTGCCTTCTCATGGCATGCCAGATTCCTAGCCAGATTTTTCTAGTCCTTTGTTCTTGTAGAACCCCAATGTGGCTGGAACATTAGACTGGAAGAGTTTGCAACAAAAACAGTATGCAGCATTCTGGGTTTTTGAGTACATAAGCCATGGCCTCTCCACTTTGTCACCATTGGGGATTTCACGCCAGTAATGTGTTGGATGGAAACTTCTATTTTCATTGTCTTTGGGGAACATTAAGTTTTTCACTTGCTGTGGCCCATGCAGTACAAGGAAGTCCCTCAGGCTACTGCTCAAGTGGGTCCACAGTCCTGGATCATCTAGACTTAAGGAACTAAACTCAGCAGCAGCTGTTTCTTGCGCCTCTACACACTCTGCTCTGATTTACACTTTTCTTCAGGAATGTGCATGGTTACATCCATTTGAGATGGAGATATGGATGCTGCAGTAGCTGCCAGGTCACCTGCACTCTGACTAACTGGAAGATCAGGCATCTCCTCACCACTCACATCCTCACTGGGGCCGGAAGGCTCACCGTGAACATTTGTGTCTATGTATCTCAGGAGAGCTCCTTCCTGCTTAGATAGAAAAGCTTCCTTTCCTTTTTCTTTTTCTGAATGCTGCCCCAGAGGGGCGTTTTCTTCTTTCACTCATGACTGCTGTTCTGTGCCAGCTATAATGGCTCTCAACACTCAATTGAAGGGGACAAATAAGCAGGCTGGTAGCAGGGCCTGAGTGAGGGAAGATAACAGCGCCTTAAGGGCCTAACTGGCTCCTGCTACTTCAGTTGACTGCCTGTTCTCCTCAAGTGGGCTCAGGGAAGCAGCAGGAAACAGGAAGCTCCCTGAGAAGCTGGTGTTAATCAGTCCAGGCTCCTGGGGGTGCTAGAGAGGTACAGAAGAGGCTCCTCCTTCTCTCTCTCCCTGCAGTTCCTGCTGCTTTCTGTTATTCCCTCTCACCTTTTCTCCTGCCTGCCTATTATGTCTCTTGTGCCCTCCTTCCTCCAGCACAGCACGCCACCATCTCTGTGCATCTAGAGCAGAAAGAATACATATTCAGCAGCAGCAGACATAATTTTCTACACTCTGGGTCCTAGTGGCGCCCCCCCCCCCCCACAGTCTGGCACCTGAGATGGCTGCCTCAGTTCGCCTCATGCTAAGGCCAGCCCTGGGGGAAGTATTGGGAAGATTGCTCAAAGTGCTACCTGTGTGCTATTATGATATAGACATCAAATTAATACATTCCAGCATTGTTTGAGTTTATAACATGACTTTGAGACTTTTAAATTGTTGAAAATTGAAATTAGTTTTAGCACAACTACCATTAGAATGTATAGAAACTAATGTGGTTGGTCTAAGTCAGTGGTCCCCAACCTTTTCCATGGGGCGGGCGCCAGACGACTAGCTGCCGAGGACTGTGGCTGCCGGACAACAGCCGCCAAAATGCCGCAGTGAAGCGGCGTCATCCAGAGGCGCCGCTGCCGAAATGCCACCGAAATTCGGCGGTAGCGCTTCTTGACATTGCCGCTTCTCGGCAGCATTTCAGTGGCTGTTTTTCCTGCGGCCAGTAGGCGGGCGCACATGGGTGCCCCGGTGGGTGCCATGGCGCTCGCGGGCACCATGTTGGGGACCCCTGCTCTAAGTAAAGGGGCTTAAGTTAAGATACTGACTCTGAGAAAGTGACTAAAGTAAAATTCCTAGTAGAATCTCCCTAACGGATGGACCTCTTGGAAATAAAAATGCCAATAAAGCACTTGTGTTCAATAAGCAAAATATACAAAATGTTCCCTTTATGTATTTATATGTTTAAAGTAACAACATATTTGAGGCTAGTAGACTTCTAAGAGCCACTTGCCTGGCAAATATAGCTTCTACCTGTGTGGCTGTATAGTAGGTTATGTGATAACAATATCAACAATAAATCAAATCCAGTATTTGTGCTGTGGGTGACTTGTTTACTGGGTTTTTTGTTTTTGTTTTTTAAATCATAGAGTTAATCACACTGCCCACTTTTGTATTTAATAGTGTCAGGAGAGGGAAAGAGGGTCTTGTGGCTAAGGCACTGAACTGGGATTGAAAATCTACTTTCAGTGACCAGCTTTGCCACGACTTCACCAAGATTACATAGGAAGTCTATTGATCTCTCTGCATCCGCTCTCCATCTGTAAAATAGAGAGGTGCTTACAGAGGTGTTGTGAAGATAATTTTTTGTGAGGTGCTCTGCTATATGTATTTCTCACTGCTATAAGTACCTAGACAATTCTATATAGCAGTTTAGTGCATTAAAAAAAAACAAAAAAAACAACTCTATAATTCCTGAAGGACCCATTAACATGGGAAATTTAGGGAAAAAATATTTTTGCTGGAGACAACTCTTATTTTCTGTACCTTTCTTTTTCCCTCCCCCTTTTTTGTTTATTTTTAAATATCTTGCAGGAAACCAGTTTTTTTTTATTTTAGATGTCCTATTCCTCTCATGAAGTCAGTGTTCTGTGTGACAGTGGTATTATGATTTTTATGATAAGTGAAGAGTAAGCATCAGGTACAGAAGCTCTTGTTAAAACAGTTCTTAATTGGGATTAAACTGGCTTACATTGTTTAGCACTCAATTCTGTTACCCTTAGTGAGGTTGTACCTTGCTCCCTGAGTAGTCCCATGATACTGTTGAATCTGAATAAGCATGGCACAGTTGAGTCTTAAGTGAGCTGGGCTCTTTATGACTGACAGGAAACTGAAGACCTGTGAGAAAATAGATTTTTTTCCCCCTTTTGCAACATTAGCTACAACTAGGGACTGTAGAACATTCACTGTTAAGGATCCTAGCAGACTAACACTAATAAATAATAAAATAAAGCTGTTTACAACATAAAATGTAGTCTGCCAACTTCTGTCCTTAGGTTGGACTAAATAATTCTTTGTTATCTTTAATACTATATAGATTTGACAAAATGTTTTATGTCCTAAAGGTGTTCTTAATTATGCATAAAGCATTGTGGACACCTTCCAGGTTAAATGGGGCTCTGCTTGTGTAAATTCAGAGCTGTGTATCTATTGAATGTTTTCCATAAGGTGGCTGTGGGCCTTTAAGAAGGGATACTGTAAATAAATTGCCACCTAAAGACTAACAGGTACAATAAATAAGATCCCATGGTGCTGTGCTCCAGAAAAATCCATTTAATTGAATGCCTTCTCTCTTACAGACCAGCAATCACCTCCTTGGACCAAAGCCATTCCCCCTGGACAGATTGTTAGCAATATTATACAGTATTGTGGACAATAAAGTTGCTCCAACTGCAAATATATTTTCCCAGGTGAGTACAGATTTATTTGTGGGGTTTTTTGTATTTTTAAATTGCCTGGAACTTCTGAGAGAACACAGTAAATCTTTTCAGAAGTATCCTACAAAGTCAAAACATCCCAAGCTTATGATTACTTCATGTGGACAAGGGGGATCCCAGTGGATGTAGTGTATTTATATTTTCAGAAAGCCTTTGACAAGGTCCCTCACCAAAGGCTATTAAGTAAAGTAAGCAGTCAATGGATAAGAGGGAAGGTTCTCTCATGGATTGGTAGTTGGTTAAAAGATAGGAAACAAAGGGAAGGAATAAATGGTCAGTTTTCAGTATGGAGAGAGGTAAATAGTGGTGTCCCCTAGGGGTCTGTAGTGGGCCCAGTCCTATTCAACATATTCATAAATGATCTGGAAAAAGGGGTAAACAGTGAGGTGGCAAAATTTGAAGATGATACAAAACTACTCAAGATAGTTAAGTCCCAGGCAGACTGCGAAGAGCTACAAAAGGATCTCTCAAAAATGGGTGACTGGGCAACAAAATGGCAGATAAAATTCAGTGTTGATAAATGCACAATAATGCACATTGGAAAACATAATGCCAATTATACATATAAAATGATGGGGTCTAAATTAGCTGTTACCACTCAAGAAAGAGATCTTGGAGTCATTGTGGATAGTTCTCTGAAAACATCCGATCAAGGTGCAGCAGCAGTCAAAAAAGCAAACAGAATCTTGAGAATCATTAAGAAAGGGATAAATAATAACACAGAAAATATCATATTGCCTCTGTATAAATCCATGGTACGCCTACATCTTGAATACTGAGTGCAGATGTGGTCACCCCATCTCAAAAAAGATGTATTGGAAAAGGTTCAGAAAAGAGGAATAAAAATAATTAGGGGTATGAAACGGCTGCTGTATGAGGAGAGAGTGATAAGACTGTGACTTTTCAGCTTGGAAAAGAGACGACTAAGGGGGGATATGACAGAGAGCTATAAAATCATGACTGGTGTGGAGAAAGTAAATAAGGACGTGTTATTTACTCCTTCTCATAACACAAGAACTAGGGGCCACCAAATGAAATTAATAGGCAGCAGGTTTAAAACAACAAAAGGAAGCATTTCCACAATGCACTGTCAACCTGTGGAACTCCTTGCCAGAGGATGTTGTGAAGGCCAAGACTATAACAGAGTTCAAAAAAGAACTAGGTAAATTCCTGGAGGATAGGTCCATCAATGGCAATTAGCCAGGATGAGCAGGGATGATGTCACTCGCCTTTGTTTCCCAGAAGCTGGGAATGGGCGACAGGGGATGGATCACTTGATGATTACCTGTTCTGTTAATTCCCTCTGGGGCACCTGGCATTGGCCACTGTTGGAAGACAGGATACTGGGCTAGTTGGACCTTTGGTCTGACCCAGTATGGCTGTTCTTATGTTCTTAAATTAAGGCATCCTTTACTGTATTCCAGCAATGGGTAATGGTCCACAAAAGGTATGGAGAAAGGTATGGGTTCCAGCAGTGAAAGATCACACAAGATGTTTGTTGTGATATGCACTTCTTTTTACCTAGGCTTCTTTTTGATGGAACCTTATTGATTATCTTTATCAAATACTATCTTCAAATACCTGTTTTTAACTATCCTAAATACTTAATGAAATAACATTTCAGTAGATGGCAGTATAACTACAGGATATGGTGAACAGAAACAAACCTACAGTTTTCATTAGCAATTTGGATTTATCAAGCAGCAATAGCTGCTTCATTGTTAAATATGAAACTAGATTCGTATTATAAACCTGATTCTCAACAGTCTGACCGTAACCTTTGAGGATACCTATAAACATCTAATACTTTCCTGCTTTCCTCTTTTATTCCTCTAAGTTGCCTCTTATCATTTGCTTTCAAAAACTGGCTTTCCCTGTGCCTTTTTTGTTTGATTGAGCCACGGCTGCATCTTTTGGGGAATAAAGTTCTAATATGCTTAATTATATTTAGATTTTTACATCCTTCTTAAAAAAAACCCACCAAAATGAACACTTACGCTATCCCTGCTGTCATATAACCCTTCTTCAATATTAGACATACAATTTGTACATAGCGTATTTCCCTCCCTAGCTATCTATGGTATATTACAGGATAAACATTTAAAAAACAAACACCTCATGCTAATTTAAAATGTACACTAGATGGCACTGTTGTCAAATTATATATTTAATAGTTAACATTTTCCTCTTAAATATATGTAGATTAAACTTTAAAAAACTGCAATAAATAACAAGGTTGTAATAAACATCCAACAACCAAGAGAAGCCTAAAGATAAGGATTGTCAATCAATCTTGAGCTTGAATTTTATGGATTTTCACTGATTGTGATATCTTTTATTACATTCGATTTTCAATTAAATAAGATTTTTCTTCAAGTTTCTAACTGGAATAATATCAAATATGTGTTAACAGAATAAAATTTAAATTTTAAAACCAGAATTTAAGATAGGTTGAACAAGTTTTTATTGTTTTTAAGCATTTATAAGACTATTTTGATATTTCACTAATCACATTATAAGCCTTTTCTCATTAAAGGTTTTATTCAAATTAAAATAAAGTCTTGAACTGTATAATTCTTACAAAATCTAGCTATTTTGCTAGTTTGTATATATGAAACTTTGTGGAATCCACAGACAAGAAGCTATATGAAAATCAGTACTGTACACTGTTTTAAAAATGTTTTTCAAAGTAATAGTTGGTTTTTAGTTTGTTCAACAGTATTTTATTTTATCTACTTTGTGATCCACAGAGGAAAAGCTCTATATTAGAGCCACTTGTTATAGTTAGGTACAGTGTCACCATGAATTTTCAAAAACACAAGCCCATCTCATCTCTAAATTTTAGTAACTTTCAGCAGAAAATGTTAATCACTAATAAAGGCTGCTGTAAGATCTAGAATGTCGTTGATAATGTCTTGCTTCTCTCATTTCTGTGCCAAATTTCTATCCATGCAGAAAATCTACTCATTAACTTTTCAAAATAAGTCTTTCCATCTATAAATAATGAATAGACATAGATTTTTAATTTTCTGTTAATGCTAAGATTTAATAAATCTAATTTTGTTTGTTTACCATATAGACCTTCAAGGTGTTTGAAGATTCAGCTAGGTTTTGCCTTTTGTTATTAGTCATAGGCCTTAATAAATGGGCCTTTCTTTTACTCACATAAAAAGTTAATGTGTTCTTGTTTGTATAAGACTGAACTTTCTGGTTGATGAGATGTATGGGACCAAATTTTTCCTGGTTTAACTCCACTAGAATCAGGAAGGTTATACTGGGCATGAATTTGGCCCATTCATTTTCTTTTCATTTCCTCACTTGTTAGCATAGACTTTCAGCAAATCAAACTTCTCTCAAAAGAAATTTGTCTTAATTGCCACTTTAAAAGTTGAAACTCATTTTGGCCTTAGTACTGTGTTTTTAAACACAGTTTCACACATCTGCAGAGAATATCTAATGTATTTGAGGGAAACTTTAGTGATTTTTCCTCTTTCTATTATTAATGTGTGTGTACGCCTGAGTAGGCGTTCTATTTACTTGAAAAGTTTCGAATGATCTTTTTTTTTTTTTTATCTGAAATGTTTATTTTTTTCACCTGGATTGTTCTAATTGGTCAGAGGTAAGACATTACTGGAAATGGAAAGATTAATATATTAAATATAGTTTTAAAATGTTTCCAATAGGTTGCTTTTGTGTCACTGAATTCATTTTTTGACAAGGCATCAACATTTCTTGAACTTCAGAGGAAAAAAGGGTAGATAGAAAGTAGGCTCCTAAACCACTGTGAAACTCTAGAATGAGGAAACATACTATTTTAGACACACTTCTTTAGACACACTTTTGTCTAATCATTTACTAAGCTGAAGATTTTATATTTGCCTTTCATAACCACTTAATACAACTTTCTGTACCTGGGTGAACATATATAAATACAGTTGATCCTGTTGGATTGGGCATTTGCCAATCAACCTTGGGAACAAATGTTATTTTAATAATGAAAAATGGGAATAAAACCTACAATTACACAAGGCCCTAAAACTAGTGGAGCCACCATGATTTGCTGGTGCAAATTGAATAAAGGCCATAGAAGATTCCATCTTCTACACGCCACTTAGCCCTGCTTTATAGCACATCTGTGACAGCCCTATGGGACAACTGGGGTGTAGTCAGTGTGTATACCTGGATCCAAGTGTATATGTGGATCCACTAACTAAAACCTCAATGTAGGGCAGATACTATTACTACAGTTTGGTTGATGGGAGAAGCTACCTAGTTGCTTTATGCGCATTAGGAGGAAGATTCTTTGAGTCCATTTAATTTTGCCTTTGCATGAGGGATGAGAATTTGGCTTTAGTTGTACAGCATTTAAGGGAGAGAACTATTGAAGATTATCATATTTTCTTGTTCCCTGTTTAAAGCCCAATAGGTATTAATAAAAACCATATTGTGAATTTATGTATGATTTCTCTTTCAGTGTTCTCTCTCACCATACAAAACCAAAACAAATTTAAATACTCTCATCCAGGCTTTATCTCCTGGGTTGACTACTGTAGTCTCCACTGCCCAAATCTTGGACACCTACTGCATACACATGCACTCACACACCCTTAGGTCCATTCAAAATAGTGCTGATAATATTATTACCTGGACAGTCAATTTTCTATTCTATTTAAGTTCTAAAAGATGGCAAATGATGCTAATTTCCATCTCTTGTTAGTTCTCTTCTCCCGCAAGTTCCTAGATGGTTTCTTCTATGCCACCTTTTATATATGGAACACCTTCCCTGAACTAATCTATTAAACCATTATACTGTAGTCCTCCAAATCCCTCCTTAAAACTTGCTTCTACCATGATCACTAAAATAAATTGTCACAAAATTGACAAGGCCAGCAGGGAATACTATTATTATAAAAACATATTTTTGTTCTTTGACTAAATGAAAACTTCCTGCAAATTCTGCATGTAGCTAGTTTACACAGTCCTATCACTCTTGGCATCTTTCTAATCTTGTTCTCCCCTCCCCTCTGATTGTATGTTGAACCCACTTAGTGTGTCGCCTTAATTTAGGTCCTGATTCTACAAGTACTTATGCACACATATAACTTAATCATATCAATAAGCCCATTGAAGTCACTGTCCTTAGACTAAAGGCTTTGGTGTGAGGGCTGACTTTCACTGTGTAAATTATGGCAATCAGCAAAATGGGGTATATCATGGTAAAAGAGCACAATTGGGTCTGTGAGCGCTACCTTGTATAAATAATAATTGTAACAAATATTAGTTAGAATAAAGAAATGTGTAGAAATGGAGAAACTTATACCCTTCTATGCACAATAATTATAAAGTGTGTTTATAGTTGAAAAATGATTGGAATAGAATTGGGTTTTATTTGTGTTTTCACTTTATAGTATCTCATAGTATTATAGTAGAACAAACTATGCTGGGTAATTTGAAAGGAGTTTGATGTTTATTTAGATCCAAAAATGAAGATGTCTACTGTCCCCCCCGCTTGGGTTAAATTCAAAATAGGAATTATATGCATTTATTTCTGAGTGGAGTAGTATTAGAAAACTAGAGCTCTGCAAAAACCCTGTATCCTCCCGCCATTTCCAGATGTTTTCTGTTTTTGTTTCTGTGTTGTCAATCATTTCATAAGTCGTGAGCGTGCAATATAAAAAGTTTTGTGGTTCATTTGTTCCATGTTTCTGGTGTGTTTAACACCAGCAAAAGCAACCGAATTTCTACAGGCCTGTCATGGGTATTACTCATAAAAATCAGCGCAAACTGTAATATTTATATATTATGTATATAGATAGATAGAGATATAACTATATATGGATATGAATATATATATGGCACTGTCCGGGATTCAAGTGTAGAGGAGGAACTTTCTAATATGGCAAAGCAATGGATGTAATTCCAAATGAAACTGGCACTGGAGTTTGAGCCTTTGAAAAAGGATATATTTCATATTTACAGTTATCCCTCTTAAAGACAGTTATGCTAAATGCTAATTTAATGTGACTCCATCAAAAAAAAATAGCATATTTAACATGCTTTCAGCAAGACGGAGCCAAAGGGACATAGCTTAAAAATCAAACTGTCCTCTACAGAAGCATCAAAAATATGTTCTATTTTCTCCATTTTCTCAAGTGGATTGGATTTGGGAATAACTCATTTTTATATATTAATTATTTACATAGCACTGTAGGTTTATGTGGCAATTTGCAGAGTTTACTAAAAGACTCATTCCCTGACCCCAGCAGCTTAAAAGGGTAATTTAAATAAATCTTTTTATTCTCTGAAGGATATCTGATGTTTTTTGTTTATCTGTTATCCCTCATTTTTTTTCTTGATGACAAAGTGTGGCACCTGCTATACAGATTGGAAGGAACCATGCTTGTTACCCATTCCTCTGATGAATAGGTCAGCTGGAGTGCTCTTTTTACCGTGGCATATGCTCCCCCAGGAGACCAAAGGTAGCAACACTAGATAGTGCTCAGTCTCACTGGTATAGTAAATTAGATTTCCAAATCTTTTCCTACGCCTGATTTTGGTGTGGTGGTGTTGCACTACTAGGCCAGTCATGCAATACAATCTTAAAGGGACACAGTCAGCTTTTAAAAATTTTCTAACAGCTCAAATTATTGATTTTGTAAATAAAAAAAGAACAAATATTTCCTTTTTTTCTTTGTTTTTCTCTTATTCAACTGACAGCACTTAGTGTACAGTCAGCTTCAATCTTTTCTGTTTGATCAGTTGCACTTCCTTTCTCATGTTCTAGCATGATGCCGTCACTTTCATGCACTGCTCTGGGGATTGCTCCTGTGCATGTTTTACTCCAGGCCTTCTTTGAGTGTAACAGAAGCAGCAAAAGAGCAGTTGAAAATGAAAAGGGAGCATGCAGACATTCTCGCAGACAAGGAGGATTTGGCTAAAGCATACGTGGTGGTGGTGGTGGCTTTTCCTCAAAGGGTCTTACCAGAAAACAGAAAAAAAATTTTTTTTGAAAACGGGTTTAAAAGCAAAAATCAAAATATACCCTTTTGTTTATAGACAGAGTCCCCATTAGTTTCTGTTTTTTTTTAAATTTAGTTTAAAAAGACAGTGCCAACTTGATTTTATTTTTTTAAATATGTTCCTTTTTTTTTTTTCTTGTTACTGGTTTGGAAGTGCTCTTTTCCATGAGTGAACAGTAAGATCTTGTTCATCTCCCTCCTTCCTGCAGTTTAAGGCAGAGCCAGTGCTAAAACTTCACCAGAGATTATTGAAATATTTATTGTAAACTTGGGAAATGTGTTGATGTGGGGGTGAAATACATTTTTATCCTGCTGCATCTTGATCTCAACTGACTTGCGTGTTCAGAACCTGGAGATGATTCTGGTTTTCAGTAGAGATTACTTTGTATAGAAATGAGGTTTCTTGTTTTCTTGCTGAATGTCAGAAATAGCTTGTAAGCTCATAGAAATTTAAAACCCACCCCAGAAAGAATTATGTAGTTCATGTCTCCAAATTTGGACATTATATAACAATATCACTAACTTTTTTCCAGTCAGGAAATATTTTACCACGGTTGCCCTCAAAATTATACACTATTTCTAGTTGGCGTGTGTGTCGGAGGGACTTGACACATGGGGATTTCCTCCCCCCCCCCCCAAATATATAGAAAAGTGTTAATTCAACACTGAGGATGAAATATTAAGCTTTCAAAAGTGAGGTGATTATAATAGTTAAGGATGCTCTCCCTCAGTTTTAATTCATAACCATTTATTTTGCCTTGAGGGTTTCCACCATGCTATAGATGCTGGGATACAGATAAATAGGTGATCTTTCAATTCCCAGCCCTAGATTTAAATACAAAGATGACACTCACTCTGAGCATGGTCAGATCATAGGTCTTCCAAGTAAAAGTTAAACTGTGCTAAAACAGAATTTATATCTGTGTGCAGTATTTAGGGTTAATGTGTTTAGACAAAAATATATTTGTCTCGGTAGCTGCAAGAAGAATCACAAGATACCAGGAATGTGGTTTAAGTAGGCCACAACTTTATTAAGTAATGCATCTGTGAATCATCCTGCAATAACTCATCCAGTGTAGGATCATACCTTCTTTGTAATTGGTACCACCTGGTAGAGGGCTGCCATTAACCCCCCCCACACTGTGTTAAACTGGTCCCAGCACTGGTGCTGGATCCCATTGTCCTCCCTTGGTCCAAGGGTTAAGGGGTGGGTGAAGAGAGTGATGTTTCCTTGCTGTACCAGATATTAGGAGTCCCAACCATATTCCCCATCTTTTAGGAGATCTTCTGCTAATTTGCTTCCAATTCCAGTTTCAGGGAATGAGATCCCACTAGATATCTGCCAAGTTGTGACAAAATGAATTTTACGGTTCAGATCCCTGGACTGCTGTGAGGAAAGCAAAAAAAAAAACCCAAATAAACCCACAATACCAAGACCAATCTGATAGTGAGGGAAAAATTCCTTTGTAGCACCAACAAAGTGACTATCATGAAGTCCAGAGCAAGATTCAAACACACCCAATCCTACTTTAATCCCAGGGCAGTAGCTTTTCTTCACAGGGCTATGTCATGCTAATGGGCTGCCATACACAATCAGGGAATCTGTCATATGTACGTCACTAAGAGTCCCTGGTTATGACTGCAACCTGGTGATTGAGAACAAGCTGCATGGTTGCTCCATGCTCATCAGAGTTGAGTTATTAGGAGGACAGTTCTTTTTACTGTTGGCAGGTGTATACAAGAAACAATACCCCACTAAATATGTATATCTGTACTATTGCAATTGGTCACCACTATCTACGTTCCTTGTACGTGTGTATGCACATGTGTGCATGTTTGTGCCATATTTGTCTAAAGATCAAGAAAATCCCTAATAAGTGTAAGGGCTTTTAGGAAATAAGAAAGAAAGGAAGGCAGTAAATCAACTGTCCCCTCTTCCCTGCTTCTTATTTTCTCATAATTTCTTATGACTTTTCTTGATTATTAGATAAATCTAGCAGAAATGTGTAAGCAAAAATGGGGAACTGTGTATGGAACACAGCGTGGTATCATGGGTTAGCACTTCAACAGAGTATGGCAGCTTGAGAGCCTGCTGTTAAACCAAAGAAAATGAGCAGGCAATACTTCTTTTTAACCAAATAACTGATTAAACAACTTCAAGCCTCAGCATGGCTGTGAATAAAATAAAACCCTAGACTCATATCTCAGTCAAAATAATGTTTTATAATTAAAGCTATGGAGAAGCATCTACTAATAAGCTCTGTAGTATTAATAGGTTTAAAAAACAAAGTTTTTCTTTGGGGAAAAATTGGTCTGAGTCATATTTTGTTGAATGGTCTAAATTAGATTTTAAAGTATTGTGATTAATTTTAGATATAATATTTTGCTGTCTGTTTCCTAAAATATAAAGGTATTGTCTTACTCAGAAGCTAAATTAAAAAGAAAAATTCCTTTCTAATTTAGAGCAGCAAATTTCTGAACCCCTGGTTTGGTGAGTAGGTAGAAAATTGCTAGGGATTCCAACCATTCCTGGAACAAAGATACTGTATGACTTACCAGGTAGTTGTAAACCATAATATCTTGTTTCTTTTTATTATTTTGATGCTTGTGATTATATACTGAAGGAGTCTTCAGTGGCCTTTCTTATTTGCTGCTTATGATATCATTTGTTAACTGGAAAGCTGAATTCATTCTAACTTTACATTACACTAAGACTTGTATGTGACTTTGCAATAGTGAGATAATAAACATCTGTATTATCACACGTTAAACACTGATAATACACTGCGTACTGTACAGTACACTTTAAATGAAGACAATCCCTATCCCAAGGAATCTCCATTGACAAGAGTCCAATTGTACAATTGCACTTTTCTAAACATTCAGTGGTTTAGAAAAAGGATGTGATCTATTTTTTTTCAGCCCTCTCCTAAAGACTGAAATTATTGTAAATTAATATAAACAGATTTTCAGAAGAAAAGCTTATGATCTAATGGAAGAAAGGATGCTAGGGGGCAGAACTTTAACACTGGTACAATCTGTATGGAAGCACTGAGAATTAGTCAGTTTCAATGGTAAACATTCTGTCAAGGTTATTAATCCTAAAAGTTGACCTACCTTGAAAGTCTTCCCTTGTTTAGTTTTAGTTTCTTGGCTCCAGTAATATTTTTTTTAAACAAATTTTGCATTGGCTTACTTATGTTGTGCCTATGTATGAACATTATGATAGAGGATTGGTTTTTTGTAACAGTTTTGTGAGGGGCGCACAATATATTGGATTTTTAATTAAGTATTATGGTATAGTAATGCCAGAAAATGGTATATGATTGATCTTTTCAAAGATACGTCAGTCAGATTTAAAAAAAAAAAAGCTTTCAAAGCAAATGAATGTTTAGGCTAGCAATCTTGACAATAGCACTTAACTGCTTCATGCAATATGTTCATTATATGCATTCATAAATGTAGCACATATCGTGGCCCTCTGAATATAACACTAAGTACTCTTTCATACTGTGGCATCACCTGAGACTGCATCAGGTGTAGCATGGAGGAGGTTTCGTATACTGATTAACTGCTGATTATCTTATTTTTTATTTTCTCCTGGTATTACTTAGTCTTAATTTTGCAAAAGCTTAAAAATAATTATATCTATGAAAAAATAGTTATTTTAATATACTGTTCAATATACAATACATAGTATCTAACAGTGTTAAATATAGAATTGTGTTTTAAAAAAACTAAAACCCTCCATTTGGAAATTACTTTATTTTTCTTAATGAAAGGAACATCATTTATTAGTTGAGGAACAAGTTCATACTGTTTTTACATCAAGCAGTTCCAGCTGAAGCTTGTTAGTGATTGCCTTCCAGATTAAAAAAAAAAAAAAAAATCTCCACACTGTAGTACACGAACTCCTATTGTTTGGAGATAAATAATCTGCTCATCCCCGTTGCAGATGAGAACAAAGAACATAATAGTACATCTGGTTTATCTGTTAATAGAGCAAAGATTAATTAAGCAAATACTGCACAACCTCTTAACTTCTGTATCTAAATCCAGCTTGTATGTGTGACAGATTTAACATATCTTTTAACTATTTAGCATCTGTGTGCATAATTCTATTCCAAAATGCTCTTCTTTTCATAAAAATAAATTTGGGGGCAGTGTTACGATAGGTAGTGGACATTTTTGTGCTTTGATTAGGTAGAATCAAAGGGTTTAGTAGCTATAAATCTGTATTCCTCTCTGTTATGTTATGTTATATTCCCCATAAGGCTGTATAGATTTGAAACTATTGCTCTCTGCCATGATGCAAAGACACAAAATATGATCCAGTATTCCTGGTGGAAGATTCAGCTATAGTTATAGATTCTTTTCCTGTTCTGTCTGTGCCCCTTCCTGCTGTCTTGTTACTCCTCCCCACTCCTATTCTGTACATATATACTACTGAGATACTTGAGTGCCTTTGTTGCATCATATTTGAAATTAGTTTGTAGTTTATCTGTATTAGGAGGCCCCTATAACAATTTTGGGTGCTGTCAAAAATGAAGTACCAATGCGTATATGGACAACTTATTTTAGCACAAACAGGTAACAAAATGGAACGTTAAAGAATGTATTTTATCACTTTGACTAAATATTTGTAGAGTGGTTGTATTTCTGCTTTATGTCAAGTACAGTTCTAGTCACTGACTTTTTACTTGACCCCCCTTTCTTCCTCCAAATACCCTCTGCTGCTTTCTATTCATTTAATTGGGAACAGCGGGCCTTGACACAGCATTATGGACAAAAGAAGCAGCTGCAGTACAGTTAATTTGGAAGGCAGGATTTTAAAATATGAAGCCTATTGACAAAAGAATGCCCCTTCATAGATGGTGAATAGTAAGAATTGGAATAATGTAGCTGTCCTTCTAGGGAAATTAACAAATATATTATTTTGGGGAGTGGACTTAGGAAGATGTGAAGCTGGAAATTAGAGTAAATTTTCACTCTGAAAAGTTTATATACTTGGTAAACAGAAGTCAAAGATTACAATTATTGTAGCTTGTTTAAAAATATAACATTGTGACAGAATATGAGGCTAAGAAAAAAAACAACTCTCTGATTTCCCATGACAACCTAAAACTTGATCCAAAAAAGTGAAGCTTAATTGTCTTGTCCTGAATGCAGCAAGGTGCTGATGTTCCATTAAAAGTCCTGCATTAGCTGGGCAGCATGTCTGACCAGAGGATGATTATTATTATTTTCAGGGTTGAAAATTGTGCAGAATGTCTCACGGTACATAGATGCTGTACAAGGATGCTCATCTAAGATCTTGTAGTCTAATTTCACTTATAATGTAACAAAGGGGCAACAAAACATTGGGCTAGAGATGGAGAGGAGAAATGTAGAGGACACTGCAATACAGTTAT
The DNA here is from genome assembly GCF_013100865.1 of Trachemys scripta elegans. Classification (NCBI taxonomy): domain Eukaryota; kingdom Metazoa; phylum Chordata; order Testudines; family Emydidae; genus Trachemys; species Trachemys scripta. The sequence goes on along the minus strand of NC_048298.1, from coordinate 24,746,304 downwards.
ATGGTGACTTAAAAGGATGTGAATAGCTTAGCTCAGTAATCTAAAAATCTCCCTCCGCAAACCTCAGGTTTCCTGTGAAAGCCATTGAAGGACCAGAGAAATCAATGACCATCCCCCACTTGTGAATTCATCCTGTGGACTGACTTAGCCAGTTGTGCTGCACAGTGTATTTTGGGAAGGGGGACACTAATGGTGGTGTTGTACTGCTGGCTGGCCAGTGTCAGCCCTCCTGTTTAGGAGGGCTGCTGTTGGTTAACTCAGCAACAAGCACTGGAACTCTGGCAGTTGAGAACAGGGGCTGCTAACAGGGAGTTTTGCGAGGGAGTTTGGAAGGAGAGTGGGAAGGGAGTAAGGGCCCCTTGCTGTTTTCTTTAAAACTATAAACTAAACTACATTCAAAACTTCTTGATTTAAACAAACCCTTTCATTAACTAGGAGACCATGCAGGCAGAAGCCCAGCAGCAGAGTGGGGGCTATCCAGTTTATTGCGCTGAGTGCAGCATGTATGATTACCTGCCCTGTGGGCGGGTGGCGTATGTGTGCATTCGGTGCAAGGAGCTTCTGGCCCTCAGAGACCGCGTATGGGCGTTGGAGGCCAGGGTGGCGGAATTGGAGGACCTAAGGGAGGCAGAGAGGTATGTTGACGAGGCTTTCCGGGTCACTGTAGAATTGTCCCACCTCCAGCCAGACAGCCCCTGTGCTGTTGAGGAGGATGAAAGGCCCAGGGAAGCAGAGCAGTCAATGGGAGCAGAGGGAAACCTTCCCATAGTTGGGACCCTCCTTCCAGATGGTGTTGGGGTATCCTCTCGCACTGAGGTTACCTCTCCGGGGGTAGAGATGTCCTGGAGGCCAAATTTAGGCTGCTAGGAAAGAGACTGAAATCCAGGATCTCTATGGTGGCATTCTCAGAAATGCTTCCAGTTCCACACGCAGGGCCAGGTAGGCAGGCAGAGCTTCAGTCTCACAATGTGTGGATGAGACAATGGTGTAGAGAGGAGGGGTTTAGATTCATTAAGAATTGGGGAAACTTTTGAGATATGGGGAGCCTATACAGGAAGGATGGGCTCCACCTAAACCAAAGTGGAACCAGACTGCTGGCACTTAACATTAAAAAGGTTGCAGAGCAGTTTTTAAACTAGGAGATGGTGGAAAGCCTACTGCTGCAGAGGAGCATGTGGATCAGACAGAGATTTCTCTTAGAGGAGAGTCTATTGATAGAGATTCTCTAGGTTCTAGTCAGGAGCAGAGGATGGAAGAGGATAATGTAAGGGCCAGATCAGACGAGAAACATTCACATAAAGAATCAGACACATCAGAAAAGGGCAGACAAATAAACAGTGACAAGTTTTTAAAGTGCTTGTACACAAATGCTAGAAGTCTAAATAATAAGATGGGTGAACTAGAGTGCCTCGTGATAAAAGAGGATATTGATATAATAGGTATCACAGAAACCTGGTGGACTGAGGACAATCAATGGGACACAATCATTCCGGGGTACAAAATATATCAGAAGGACAGAACAGGTCGTGCGGGAGGGAGTGGCACTATACGTGAAAGAAAATGTAGAATCAAATGAAGTAAAAATCTTAAGTGAATCCACATGTTCCATAGAATCTCTATGGGTAGTAATTTCATGCTCTAATAAGAAAATAACATTAGGGATCTATTATCGACCACCTGACCAGGACAGTGATAGTGATGATGAAATGCTAAGGGAAATTAGAGAAGCTATCAAAATTAAGAAGTCCGTAATAGTGGGGGATTTCAATTATCCCCATATTGACTGGGAACATGTCACCTCAGGATGAAATGCAGAGATGAAATTTCTTGATACTTTAAATGACTGCTTCTTGGAGCAGATGGTACGGGAACCCACAACGGGAGAGGCAAGTCTAGATTTAGTCCTGAGTGGAGCGCAGGAGCTGGTCCAAGAGGTAACTATAACAGGACCACTTGGAAATAGTGACCATAATATAATAACATTTAACATCCCTGTGGTGGGAAGAACACCTCAACTGCCCAACACTGTGGCATTTAATTTCAAAAACGGGAACGATGCAAAAATGAGGGGGTTAGTTAGAAATTAAAAGGTACAGTGACTAAAATGAAATCCCTGCAGGCTGCATGGGCGCTTTTTAAAGACACCATAGTAGAGGCATAAATATAAATGTATACCCCAAATTAAGAAACACAGTGTAAAAACTAAAAAAGAGCCACCGTGGCTTAACAACCTTGTAAAAGAAGCAGTGAGAGATAAAAAGACTTCCTTTGAAAAGTGGAAGTCAGATCCTAGTGAGGTAAATAGAAAGGAGCATAAACACTGCCAAATTAAGTGTAAAAATGTAATAAGAAAAGCCAAAGAGGAGTTTGAAGAACGGCTAGCCAAAAACTCACAAGGTAATAACAAAATGTTTAAGTACATCAGAAGCAGGAAGCCTGCTAAATGACCAGTGGGGCCCCTCAGTGATCGAGATACAAAAGGAGAGCTTAAAGATGATAAAGTCATTGCGGAGAAACTAAACAAATTCTTTGCTTCAGTCTTCACAGCTGAGGATGTTAGGGAGATTCCCAAACCTGAGCCGGCTTTTGTAAGTGACAAATCTGAGGAACTGTCACAGATTGAAGTGTCACTAGAGGAGGTTTTGGAATTAATTGATAAACTTAACATTAACAAGTCACCAGGAACAGATGACATTCACCCAAGAGTTCTGAAAGAACTCAAATGTGAAATTGCGGAACTATTAACTAGGGTTTGTAACCTGTCCTTTAAATCGGCTTCTGTACCCAACGACTGGAAGATAGCTAATGTAACGCCAATATTTAAAAAGGGCTCTAGAGGTGATCCCGGCAATTACAGACCAGTAAGTCTAACGTCGGTACCGGGCAAATTAGTCGAAACAATAGTAAAGAATAGAATTGTTAGACACATAGAAGAACATAAATTGTTGGGCAAAAGTCAACATGGTTTCTGTAAAGGGAAATCGTGTCTTACTAATCTATTAGAGTTCTTTGAAGGGGTCAACAAACATGTGGACAAGGGGGATCTAGTGGACATAGTATACTTAGATTTCCAGAAAGCCTTTGACAAGGTCCCTCACCAAAGGCTCTTACGTAAATTAACTTGTCATGGGATAAAAAGTAAGGTGCTTTCGTGGATTGAGAACTGGTTAAAAGACAGGGAACAAAGGGTAGGAATAAATGGTAAATTCTCAGAATGGAGAGGGGTAACTAGTGGTGTTCCCCAAGGGTCAGTCGTGGGACCAATCCTATTCAACTCACTCATAAATGATCTGGAGAAGGGGGATAAAAAGTGAGGTGTCAAAGCTTGCAGATGATACTAAACTTCTCAAGATAGTTAAGACCAAAGCAGACTGTGAAGAACTTCAAAAAGAACTCACAAAACTAAGTGTTTGGGCAACAAAATGGCAAATTACATTTATCCACATTAAATTTCAAAAAGAACAGGAGTACTTGTGGTACCTTAGAGACTAACAAATTTATTAGAGCATAAGCTTTCGTGAAAGCTTATGCTCTAATATTTTTGTTATATTTGTGAGTTTCTAATAAATTTGTTAGTCTCTAAGGTGCCACAAGTACTCCTGTTCTTTTTGCGGATACAGACTAACACGGCTGCTACTCTGAAACCATTAAATTTCAAGTAATGCACATTAGGAAAAATAACCCAAACTATACATACAGTATGATGGGGGCTAATTTAGCTACAACTAATCAGGAGTCATTGTGGATAGTTCTCTGACGATGTCCATGCAGTGTGCAGAGGCGGTCAAAAAAGAAAACAGGATGTTAGGAATCATTAAAAAGGGGATAGTGAATAAGACAGAATATATTATTGCCCTTATATAAATCGATGGTACGCCCACATCTTGAATACTGCGTACAGATGTGGTCTCCTAATCTCAAAAAAGATCTACTGGCACTAGAAAAGGTTTAGAGAAGGGCAACTAATATGATTAGGGGTTTGGAGTGGGTTCCATTTGAGGAGAGATTAAAGAGGCTAGGACTTTTCAGCTTGGAAAAGAGGAGACTAAGGGGGGATATGATAGAGGTAGATAAAATCATGAGTGATGTGGAGAAAGTAGATAAGGAAAAGTTATTTACTTATTCCCATAATACAAGAACTAGGGGTTACAAAATGAAATTAATAGGCAGCAGGTTTAAAACAAATAAAAGGAAGTAGTTCTTCACACAGCGCACAGTCAACTTGTGGAACTCCTTACCTGAGAAGCTTGTAAAGGCTAGGACTATAACAGCGTTTAAAAGAGAACTGGATAAATTCATGGAGGTTAAGTCCATTAATGGCTATTAGCCACGATGGATAAGGAATGGTGTCCCTAAACTCTGTTTGCCAGAGTGTGGAGATGGATGGCAGGAGAGAGATCACTTGATCATTACCTGTTAGGTTCACTCCCTCTGGGGCACCTGGCATTGGCCACTGTCGGTAGACAGGATACTGGGCTAGATGGACCTTTGATCTGACTCAGTATGGCTGTTCATATGAGAAGAATGTGTTGCTGGCAAAGACCATACTTCTGTGGGAATCCCTAGGAGAAAGATGAGCCATAGTTTTGCTGCTTTTAGGTCAAAGACAAGCCTTATGTCTTTGCGTAGGCCTTCTCTCAATAATGGTAGCAGCAGAAAAGCCTGGTAGTGACTCTTGAAAGACAATACTGAGAGTGATCCCACTACAGGAAAACATAGTATGAGGAAAAGGTGGAGAGATGGGTCCCTTAGTTAGTCTGAAATGTTACCTGTGGAAATGGGACATACATATAACTGGTGCACTAGAAGTGCGTAGATAAATAAAAGGCCAATTATTTCTCAATTGCTTAAAGTTTAGAAAGTAAAAAATATATAGCCTTGATACCACTTTATTCATAACTAATGATTTTCAGGCACAGTTAGCTTAAATAAGAACTGAAATGTTTTAATACAACTTTTGATCATAAGGACAGAATGCAAATGCAATCTGTCTGATTTAGAGATGTTTGTCATTAGTATCTGATGCGGCAACCTTGAATATTTGAATGAAGATAATCTCAGTTGCCCTGCTGCTATCCACATATAGAACACTAATAGTTTAGATAATAGCAATTAATAGCAATAATTAATAAATAAAATAGATTAATAGCAATAATTCAGTATTTAATTTTTAGATATTCCACTTTTGTTTTCTATATTAGTATTTGTTCTGGCAATATAATTCTAAATACAAATGGTATGTATGAATGTTATTGTATATGCAGACATTTCCAGCAAGTTGTGGTGGTAGAGTATTGCAACAGTGTAAATTGAATATTAAAAGATATTTGTATATCTGAAGAGAGAAGTAATTTTAGTTATTGTAATCAATTAATGCAAATAGAATGTACATATAAAATTCATGATTAGGTAGTATACATATTCTTAAAAAATTTCTTTCTAATAGTCTAATGACCAGACTGAGTAGCCTGTGAAACAAAATGGCAGCTTCTTCAAGCGGCAGTGAATTCAAATTCTGATGAATTTGGCTCTAATGGAGTGATGGTAGCAGGGGCATTGATTATAATTGATACACTAGAGATGTAAAAGCCAAGTTGATCTTGTTTAGTGACTGGATAGTGGTGAGTATAACTCAGGGTACCTGTGACCTAGATAAAATGGACAAGTTGGTATACTGCTACCTAGGTATCAGAGCAAGAAGCATGAAAAAGAATGGCCAAGGATAAATTGAAGAATAATGGTGACACTTTACTTGTTATAACTGATATTGAAAACAAAAAGATTGTCTGAAGGATTCCTGAAAGGACATGGGCAGAAAACTGAAGACTGTGGTTACAAAATGATCTTTTTCAGCCTTTTTCCTTTATTCACAAGCACTTGGCTCTGGAAAACTGTTTGCAGCAGCTATTTTCTAGCCTGACATGGTTTCTAACGGATGGATAATGCTGATGGTAAAGGGAGAAGCTTTTTAATAATTTGTGTGAATGTAGTGCTCGTGAAAAATGCTAGACTGACAACTCAGGAGATTGACATAATCTTTTTATTTATGGAATGCATACAGCATCACAGAGTAATCTCCTCTACATTGCATTTTTCCAGTATCTAGAAGAATCATCAGGTGAATGCCCGTTCAGTTTTTGGTTTCTCCTGAGACAGATAATGTGGTTGTCAGTTAGTGACAAATGAGGAGTTGTTGAATGTGATCTGGATACTTACATGCTACAAACTACTTTTTGAGACTACCAAAGTAATTTCATAAAACACATTAAGCTGCCATCAGAAATAGGAACTTTTGGTCATACCAGACTCATCTGTCTAAATAAATGTGACATATAAATGTAAGGTTCTGTATATCACTACCAGTTCCCTGAGCTATTTGGTCCACATGTCAAAAGCATAACAGTTAGTTACAATTTGGCAATGAACTGTGTTGTACGTTAGCTATGAGACTATGGTCATACCATAATATAGTGGTTGATAGAAAACCAGGAAATACTTGGGAAAAGTTAGCATATACAAACCAAAAGGTCTGGACAATATTCATGCTAATACCTGGAGCCAGATTATGATCTTATTCACGTCAACTAATGCTTTACACCAGAAGTATCTCATTTTAAATCCGTTGGACCTCTTCTGGAGTAGGGCACTACTTAGTGGCTGATATTGACTTCATTGGGGCTAGGATTTCAGCCAGTATGAGTAAAGCTATCAGTATGGCTTACAGGAAGCTATTAGGATTTTGTATAGTATTCAGCACCATAGTATCAAAGATAGTTTAGCTGATCTCTTAAGAATGTACTGAACATGAGCAGTCACTTTGAAACATTCATGGATGACTGGGACTTCAGCAAAAAATATTTAAAAAAATAAAATAGCCAAATGTGAGTTTCAAAATGAGAAGTGATCATTGCAATTAATAGCCAATTAATTTGTCTTCATTCCCTAGTAAAACGGTGAAACATTTTAAAAAATATAAACCAAGTGCTAAGCACCCATCTTCTGGAAACCAAATTCCTTTAATGTGTGTCAAATTGAGCAAACAAAAATCAAGGCATCCAAAATGACTAGTCACTTTGGAAATTTGTGGCCATACAGAATAATAGCAATCAGATATATAAACAGCATGGATTTATAGAGAACTCACACTAGTATGATTTTTTCATAAATTATAATAAAACACTATTTAATACAAATTATTCTGTTCCTTCCTTGTGTGTGCGTGTGTTTTTTGGCGTGAATGGAAAGGGATAGTTTTGCTTCTGTTTTCTTATCAAACTCACATATCAGTGTGAAACTAGTGAAGGCCAAAGCTGGTAAATTCAAGCAAGTTTTTGTAGAGGAAAATAACCTGAAATAGAACTACTAGTGAGAAATACCCGGAAAGTGGTTATAATGAAAAAAACCTAGGGATGAAAAGCAGCAAAAATTGGGGACTAGAGGGGACTGACTCAGGTCAGAAGAAAGAGGAAAGGAAATGTATATGTATACTTATTACTGGGTGCTTGGTGATGTACAGCCCAAGAGAGGTGATTCCCCATCCTCCAAATTTTGCTAAAATAGCTTCAGAGCTGCAATATAACTGTCTGCAAGTATTTGAAGTCTGTCAATACCAGAAAAGGAATAATTTAGAAGTAATTTAATGAAAAATTAGAGGAAAAAGCTTTTAATACCATGAACAAGCTTCAGTCAGTGGTATCTTAAACTATTTAGTCTCCCATGAAGTTTAGTGGAAGACTCCACTTCTTGAATCGTTTAAAATGACACTGGACAAAGCACACAAAAATATAATTTACTAAAACGTTAGATACTTTCCATCTCTAATTTTTATGATGATACGGTATAAATTGACAAAGTAAGCCTCATAGTTTAGTAGGAAGGCATAATTTATGTAAATTCTCTTCAGAATAGGCATTAACCTTGATCCTTACTTCAATTCTGTATTAAGTCTTGCCTTTGATACAGTAATCTTAATTAAAAGTGAATATTTCATGATTTAACTCCATCCTCTCACCACAGGAACAATACTCTCTCTTCTATATTACAAATAAAAATGCCATCGATAGAAAATATGTATTGCAAATTTCAAATTATAGGTTTGCATAAGGTGATGTATATTAATAAAATATCAAAACGGGTTTTTTAACTGAAAAACTAACTCTTGTCTTTAAAATTTAATTTTTAAGATTTAGGTTTAAAATTAAAAATATTTTTCCTTCATTTGACCTCTTGTATTCACTGAATCAGAGAGAAAATGTTTGTTCTACTAGTAGCCCTTGTACTTTCAGTGGAAAGTACCACATTGATCAGGAAGGTTTTTTTTGCTAGTGTTGACACAAGCATATGATCATGTGTTGTTGTTTTTTAAACAGTGCAATTTGGTATTACTTTCCATTGCATGCACTTGAGAGTGAGAGAGGAAGGGCTTTTCAGTTTAATTTTATCTTTTTTTAAGGAGTTTATGGAATGGCAGGTCAGGGATTTGGAAAGAAGGAAAATGAGCGCCAAAGAGTTTACACTTTGCTCCTGTCTTTTCCTCCCTTGGTTTTATTTTTGTTTCAAAACTCCAGCATTAGTCTTTAATAAATTAGCACTATTCTGAGTAGTATTGATACTGGTTGTAAAAATTGTGCACAGATAAAGATATCTTCTTGACATAAGGAACTGTGCAATTGAAGTCACTACTAAACAAACAGATATATCTCCATATATATATTATCTCATAGAACTGGAAGGGACTCTGAAAGGTCATCGAGTCCAGCCCCCTGTCTTCACTAGCAGGACCAAGTACTGATTTTGCCCCAGATCCCTAAGTGGCCCCCTCAAGGATTGAACTCTCAACTCTGGGTTTAGCAGGCCAAAGCTCACACCACTGAGCTATCCCTTCCTCTCTAATACATCTGTATTATTTCAAAACCCAGAAATTCAACGCGTGGCAAGTGGGGCAAAGACAACTGGGGAAGAGACTTTTTGTTCAAGCTTCTAAAAGCAATTCACAAGTAATACAGAAATTAAGTATACAAAATTATGTGGCAGAATCATTTGTAAACCTTTTTAAATCTTATTTTTCCAATTATGTGGTACGGAAAGTTAATACGTAACAACATCTAAATAAGTATTGTATTGATATACAAATGAGAGAGTGAACAAACTGGGTGACAAAAATATTCAGTATTGATCACTGCAGATATGTGCACTAAGAAAGGTTTAAGGGAAAGGATCTGCTATTTAGAAGTGACTATATGGACTTAAAAACACAAGAACTTTTGATTATACAACTTAGTTGTAACCCTGACAGAGGTCACGGAAACAATCAAACTATTGGAAGTATGCCTGATATTTCAAAGGATTCAGTTCCACACTAGAACTGTTGATAGTATTAACAGTTTCTATAGAAATAAAGTTGTCATAAAATCTAATGCCTTGATTGGGACGAGATTTATTTTGCCTCTTTATTAAGTAGCTGATTTGATAGATGACCTTTTGAACTCCATGTATAAAAGCCCTGGAGCCTTTGGATATTTGAGGAGTTTGGACTAACCAATATCAATGATTTTAGCCTTCCCTCCAACTAGCAGCTAGATTTCTTATTTATTTAAGAATTTTCTGATCACTTTCAGGACCTGAGTGGTTAATACCTCCTGACCTCATTTATCCATTGGTCAGATTTAAATATTGAGCTACAGCTGTGATTGCTTATAGCGGTCACCCTTAAAAACACATAATTTACTATTACCATTATTTGTACAGTTAACTATATTTAGGATGGCAGCATTTGACTTTTTTTTTATAACTTCAAATATCAGTGTTTATTTTTATCAATTTAAATTTTCACTGTTGTGGGAAGTTTTTTGCGGGCTAGATACTGATCCTACACTTAGAGATTCAAAAAGTTAAAGATTCATAAATCATTAAAGCACAAATTGTCAACATCATACTGTATGCCTAAATATCCTTACATCAACAAATCATACCTGTTTCTACTATTCATTCACTAGTCAATTTAAAACAAGCCGAATTCAAAAGCCGCCTATATCACTAGAATTTGCCTATAAAGTCTTCCGTTCCCACAGCTAGGAGGTTTGAGAAATAAAAATATATAATATATCAGCCTTTTTTTAGAAGTACTGGAATGTGTAATCTTTTGCTAGAGCCAGCAGATTATTCCAGTTTTCAAAAGCTCTCCAAATTTTGAACTTATGTCCTTATAATAGTACAGAACGTTGAGCTGCGCAAGTCGGTCCTCGGAGAGGCACATGCAGTGTTTGTCTTGAACTTTTTTAAACAGACTGAATGATCTTTCCACAAACATTAGTTACTAGCTCTTTGAGTATATGTAATGCCACAGTGAACATGACAGGTAATGACTGGATTTTACTTCTGCAGTATTCAAGTGCTGTTACAGTGTCATGACAAGGCACTTCATATGCCATGTACAAGTCAAAATTGGGCTTGAATTCTTATGCCCCGTGCCAGGGAAAATGCACAGAATATATTCCTAGTCACTAAAATTGTGTGACATCTGAGCCTGGACAAATGGATCAAACGCTTTACAGTTGGCAAAAAGTGATCCTGATCCATAGAGTCTCTCGGGTACATTGCAAGATATGGGTACCTTTAGTTTGAAGTGGGTATTCACCTACGAAAGGTCATGCTCCACTACGTCTGTTAGTCTATAAAGTGCCACAGGACTCCTTGCTGCTTTTACAGATCCAGACTAACACGGCTACCCCTCTGATACTTAGTTAACTTTGAAATTCAGATGCAAAATCATTCATTGCAGATTAAAGAAATTGCCTTTTGAAGCCCATTGACTTGAGTTCCACTTCTTTTTTAGACTTCTTCTGCATCAGCAATAACTTGTAAACATCACAATTAAACAGTGTATCAATGCGGTGTATCGGGGTGCATTTGTGTCCATTTGCAAATGAAACCCTGTAGATTTTGTCCCAAAAATACATGAAGAAAATATAGCTTGCAATACAGTTCTCTCTGGTTTCCATCGTTCTCAACCATCTGGCAAAGTTTCGTTGCCTTCTTTGAGGTGACTGCATCCTCTTCTTCAGTTGGAGAGTCTGTCACACTGTCCCAATATGCATGAATGAATTTTGCTGCCTCAAAACAGGAAATACAGCGTAAGAGCGTGCACACAAACCTGATGGGCTCACATTGTTGATCACACAGTCTTTAAAAAACACTCACCTTGTCCTTGGCAAGTTTAAATATTTCTGGAAAATATACCACCAATTTGGTCACATCATGGAACTCATTTGATTTGGTTGCAATGATTAATAGCTACATTCAAAAGATGAGCAATATGTGGAATATGCAGCACATGTGGACACATTTCTTTCGAGTCCTTTATTAAACATTGCATATACATCACAGAATCACAGCTAGTTGCCACATTTAAACTCTGAATACCTTGCCAGTCCAGCCAGGAATCAGTATGGCTATTCTGTCATTTTGCCTCTAGCTCCAGGCCTCATGAGCCACATCCGTTTTGGTTTACACAACAGTATACGTATAACCTGTTCACAAGAAAGCACGAGCATTAGCACATCTAGAACTTCCAAGGCCAAGTATGGGGGAAGTATGTTAGAAAAGGGAGGTGAGCATTAGATAGGTCTTGAGTTTGTACTTAAAAAGAAAAAGTTTTAGGATATGCTACTAATACTAGAAGGTATTGAAAGGGGAGAGAATGGCTATCTCTGGAAGAACCCACGGGTCTACAGCTGGAGTCTGCGGGGTTCGACACAGGCACTGCTTCCTCGTCACCACCAGGGGCCTAGGTAGGGTTGCCCCCAAGAGGCTATGTGTTGCAGGAAGCCCTTCCCTAAGGGGACATGAGCGATAGTCCTCAATCATTCCCTGATTGGCTGGCACTCCTGTAGCCCGTAGGATGGTTTAGGTTAAGAAATAAGTAGAAGCTAGGTTTTGAGCCAAAATTAGCTTAAGGGTAGAAGAGTATGACAAATTGAAGTTGGTAGTGTGGGAAAGTTGGAGATACAGTGTTGTGGGAAAGTTAGAGTTAGCCAAGATATGACCCAGGGTTATGTTACCATTACGTTTTGGATATAACTGGTTTGAACAAGGTTTTTAATGAGTGTGTTTTAAGAATTGTGAATGTTTTATTAAAATTAGGGCTGTCAAGCGATTAATTGCACTGTTAATAATAGAATACCATGTATTTAAATATTTTTGGATGTTTTCTACATTTTCAAATATATTGATTTCACTTACAACACAATACAAAGTGTACAGTGCTCAGTTTATATTTATTTTTTATTAAAATTATTTGCATTGTAAAAAAAAGTGTTTTTCAATCCCCCCATTTCAAGTACTATACTGCAATCTCTTTATTGAAAGTTGAATTTTAAAATGTAGAATTATGTAAAAAAACCCACCCCGTATTCAAAAATAAATCAATGTAAAACTTTAGAGCCTACAAGTCCACTCAGTCCTACTTCTTATTCAGCGAATCACTCAGACAAACAAACTCAGGTACTTGCATCTGAAGAAGTGAGGTTCTTACCCACGAAAGCTTATGCTCCCAATACTTCTGTTAGTCTCAAAGGTGCCACAGGACCCTCTGTTGCTTTTTTCAGACAAACAAGTGTGTTTACATTTGCAGGAGATAATGCTGCCTGCTTATTATTTACAAAGTCACCTGAATGTGAGAACATGCATTCCCATGGTACTGTTGTAGCCAGCTTCACTTTATGCTTCAACCACCATTCCAGAGGACATGCGTCCATGCTGATGACAGGTTCTGTTCAATAACAGTCCAAAGCCGTGCGGACCAACGCATATTCATTTTCATAATCTGAGTCAGATGCCACCAGCAGAAGGTTGATTTTCTTTTTGGTGGTTCAGGTTCTGTATTGCTTTTTGAAGACTTCTGAAAGCATGTTCAACACCTAGTCCCCCTCAGATTTTGGAAGGCACTTCAGATTCTTCAACCTTGGGTCGAGTGCTGTAGCTATCTTTAGAAATCTCACGTTGGTACCTTCTTTGCATTTTGTCAGATCTGCTGTGAAAGTGTTCTTAAAACAAACGTGCTGGGTCATAATCCGAGACTGCTGTAACACGAAATATATGGCAGAATGTGGGTAAAATAGAGCAGGAGATGTACAGTTCTCCCCCAAAGAGTTCAGTCACAAATTTAATTAACGCATTATTTTTTTAATGAGTGTCATCAGCATGGAAGCATGTCCTCTGGAATGATGGCCTAAGCATGAAGGGACATATGCTAAATATTCATATCTAGCACGTAAATACCTTGTAATGCCGGCTACAAAAGTGCTAGGCGAATATCTGTTCTCACTTTCAGGTGCCATTGTAAATAAGCAGGCATCATGTCCCGTAAATGTAAACAAACTTGTTTGTCTTAGCGATTGGCTGAACAAGAAGTAGGACTGAGTGGACTTGTAGGCACTAAAGCTTTACATTGTTTTGGTTTTGAGTGCAGTTATGTAACAGTGCAGTTTACACATGTAGATTATTTTTCACCATAAAGAGATTGCACTACAGTACTTATATGAGGTGAATTGAAAAATACTATTTATTTTATCATTTTAGAGTGCAAATATTAGTAATCAAAAATATGTGAGCACTATACACTTTGTATTCTGTGTTGTAATTGAAATCAATATATTTGAAAATGTAGAAAAACATCCAAAAATATCTAATACATTTCACCTGGCATTCTATTGCTTAACATTAAAACTGTGATTAATCGCGATTTTTTGAATCGCAATTAATTTTTTTGTTAGTCGCGTGAGTTAACTGCTATAAACAGCCCTAATTAAAATGCTATCTATATTGATAGTATGGGAAGGACATTGGTGCAGATGTTAATTTAAATGTGTAATGTAAAAAGCCAATATGGAAGTAGCAGAAATATAATTATGGGGAAAGATAGTTTAATGTTAATTAGTATTGTTATAGATTATAAAAGGAGTAGCCTTGATAAATTGCAAGAGATCTCCAAATAACATCGAAAGGGTAGCATCAAATTCCAGGATTATAAGGTTGTACTTCACCCTGTTGTCGGTGGACTGATCACCCGTTGATACACTATTTCATCTTTGTGTCTAAGTATAATTGTAATATTGTGTAAGTGGTAGTTGCATGTCTGTTTGCTTAACTAATCATTTTCCTTTTTAAGAAAGGTTGGTTTTATCATTTAAAGTGTCATTTTGTGGTCCTCTATTAAATACATTTTCTGTACCCAACCTAGAGGCCCAGACCTGAAAATTGTTTAGTTTTATTGCAACCTGATCTTTAACAACTTAATATTAATTGGGAACATTAAAACATAAGATTACAAAAGGTTACATAGGAACCAGGAAGTCCTCTCCAAATCATGCCATATCTCCCATCTTTTGGGAGTTGCCTGAGCAACACAGATCAATGGTGTGCTTCTGCCTTAGACCTGCCTCAGTGCTCCTCGCTGCAACTTGCCTTGACCCTAGACTCCCAGCTCTCCGTGTAAGCTGGGCTTCTGACTGTACTTCTGGTTAACTTTCTTTGGCTTAAGACCAATGGTAATCTTAGTGAAAGACCCTGGTCTGGCCCAACCCAGATTCTCGCCTCATGCTTTCAATTTGGTAACGAACTCTGACTTTGTGGTATTGACCTGGCCTCAGCCTACATGGTGAACAGCTCGCTTTGTACCCACAGGCTGCCCGTGACCCAGCTCTGACAATCTAGTTATGTATTTTTAATGTACCTATCACTGTGGTGTCTACATAACTCTTCGTTATGGACTATAAGTTCCTGGAGTGTATGCTTCTTTTGTTCCCCTCAGTGCTGCACAGAGAGGGTTTCTATATACATATGTGTATATGTATAAATATAAAAGTACAAAAGAAGCATAAATTATGTGTATATATGTATTTGTCCAGGACTTCTTGTGTTAAGGTTTTTGAAAAAATCCACACCGAGGCTGAGCCAGTTCTGCTTAGATTTAAAACAGTGGCTCTAAAGATAACTATTTAAGACCAAATTTATCCCCCTTGTAACGTCAGCCGGCCTATAGAGTTGCATGAGGGATTATACCCTAATGCAGGGTGAGCAAACTGCATCCAGCCCACCAGCCGTTTTAATCCGGCCCTCGAGCTCCCGCTGGGGAGTGGGATGTGGGGCTTGCCTTGCTCTGGCGCTCCAGCTGGGGAGCAAGGTCAGGGGCCGCTCCACGCAGCCCCCAGAAGCAGCGGCATGTTCTCCTTCTGGCTCCTACATGTAGGGGCAGCCAGGGAGCTCAGCTCCGCACGCTGCCCCCACCTCAAGCACCGCCCCTGCAGCTCCCATTGGCCAGGAACCGCGACCAATAGAAGCTGCAAGGGCGGCGCCTGCGGACGGGGCAGCATGCAGCAGAGCTGCCTGGCCGCGCCTCCGCGTAGGAGCCCGAGCAGGAACATGCCACTGCTTCTGGGAGCCACTTGAGGAAAGCACTGCCTGGAGCCTGCACCCCTGAGCCACCGCTCCCCAACCCCCTGTCCCAGCCCTGATCCTCCTCCCAGCTTAGAGTCCCTACACCCCAAATCCCTCATCCCCAGCCGAAGCCATCATCCCCCTGCGCACCTGCCCCAGCCCGCACCCTGAACTTCTCATTTCTCGCCCCACCCTGGAGCCTGCACCCCCAGCTAGAGCCCTCGCCCCTTCCCGCACCCCAACCCCAATTTCATGAGCATTCATGGCCAGCCATACAATTTCCATATCCAGATGTGGCCCTCGGGCCAAAAAGTTTGCCCATGCCTGCCCAACGGAGTGTAAAATTTCCAGTGCTAATCCATGAACCTTATCTATTTTTCTTTGTAAAATACTTCTGACATATATTCTTCCCCTCCAAATCATGCCATATCTTCTGAACCTGTGTACACTGACAATGTCCTGTCTGCCAAAGGGCTCTAGTGAAGGCAGCTAAACTGAGTTTATAGAGAGGAATGTTTGATCTCCCCTGTTTAGGGCTACTCTCTGCTCACCGAAGCAACAGAAGGGCATTTTTACATTTTCCAAAGAACTGAACTAAGTCTCACTGCTCCCCTCAGAGGGAAGGAGGTCCAGTGGTCAGGGTGCTAGCCTGGACCATTGGGAGATCCATGTTAAATTCCTGCCCTTCCACAGGCATCAGTTGTGACCCTAGGAGTGGGCATCAACGTGTCAAAATCAACTCTGGGCCCTATTCGGTCCCTGGAATTCGTAGAAGCTTGCATTCATGTGACCTCCATCTGAGCTTATCTGCCACAGAACAGATTCCAGAACCTACTGGACCAAATAGCCCTGGCAATCTCCAACCCTTCAGTCATGGACAGGACCTGCCTTTCCATTCTAGGGCATGTGGTGGTGTGCACATATGTCACGCCCTTTGCCCACCTGCACCTTCGCTATATAGTTAAGGCTGCAAAGAATCTATTCTCCAGGCACCAATCCATGGACGCCATACTCAACATTCCACTGGAGGTCATCTCTTCTCTTTGGTGGTGGACAGACCTACTACAAGTCTGCTCCAGGCAATGCCCTTCCTCCCATCCTCACTGACCAGGACAGTTTCAACAGATGTGTCACTCACAAAATGGGGTGCTCAAATTGGAGATCACATGACACACGGCACCTGGACCATGCAAGAAGCCAGGATGCACATAAACATACTAGAACTTCTGGCAGTATGCAAAGCATGCCATGTGTTCTTACCAGCTATGTGCTATCGCCACGTCCTTGTCATGTCAGACAACATCAGCACAGTATAGTACATAAACAGACAAGGGGGCACGAGGTCCCCAGTGGTGTGTTTGGAGGTGGTTCACCTCTGGGAATGGTACATTGCACATCATATCCTTTAGTCAGGAGCCTATCTGCCTGGCATCCAGAATATCATTGCAGATTCTCTAGGAACTTTTCAACTGACCATGAATGGAAGTCATACAACATGATAAAGATCTCTGCGATTGGTCGCTGGGGTACACCAATCAGATATCTCTCTGCATCACACATCAGCACCAAGTCAGTATTGCTTCAGAGGAGAACTCGGTGCCCACTCACTGGGCAAACCCGCGGTCATCAATTGGTCAGACCGGATGAACTATACCTTCCCCCTGTACCACTCCTACCCCATGTCCTCCACAAACTCTGGCAGGAGAAAGCTACAGTAATTCTGATCGCTCCATTCTGGCCTCGCCAATTCTGGTTCCCTCTTCTCTGCATGTTGAAACAACCTCCACTCCCACTCCAGACATTTCTGAAACTGCTGACATAACACAACAGCAGACTTAGGCATCCAGATCCATGGACACTACACCTGATAGCTTTGTTTTTGGATGGACACCTCCATTAGCATGATAATGCTCAGTGGCAGCACAAGATGTCCTCTCCAGTAGCTGAAAGGATTCCACGAGGCGATTCTGTCAAGCCAAATGGACATGCTTCACCTCCTGGGCCCAACAGTAAGGTCTTTCCCCCGAAGCTGTGGGCATCCCCATGCTCGTAGACTATTTCCTCTACCTGAAAACCTCGAGACTCTCTCTCTCAGCTGTAACAGAATTCATGCACCTGCCATTAGTGCTTTCCACCCTCCAATGGAAGGGCATTTGATTTTACCCACCCCTTGACCACCGGATTATTGAAGTGCCTTTTACATAAATATCCACCCATTCAGCCTGTTGCTCCCCAATGGGACTTCAACCTAGTCCATACCTCTTTAATGACCTCTTCCTTTGAACCGCTGGCCTCATGACCCGTCCTCTCTCTGTATAAGTCGCTTACCTTGTTACCATTATCTCAGCGAGGAGGGTTGGTGAGCTGGGAGCCATGATAGCAAACGCCCTTTCACCACATTCCATAAAGACAAGGTCTCACTGCAACTGCAACCCAGGTTTCTGCTAAAGATGGTTTCCAAGTCCACCTCCACCAACCCATACATCTGTCTACCTCCTTACCAAAATCACATGCCTCTAATGAGGAACAGCGGCTTCATTCTCTCAATGTGTGTAGGGCCCTAGCCTTTTACCTACACAAGGTGAAGCCATTCCGGAAGTCTCCCAGGCTATTTGTCGCCATAGCGGAGAGAATTAAGGGACAGGCTATTTCCACCCAGAGAGTCTCTCAGTGGGTCTCAGAGTGCATTACACGCTGCTATCAATTGTCAGGGCGCTCCCCACCAGGTGGGATATGAGCCTATTCCACGAGAATGCAAGCATTAACCCAGCCACGCTCCACAATGAGCGCCTTGCAGACATATGTGAGGCGGCCACGTTGTGTTCGGTACACACCTTTTCCTCTCACTGTGCTCTAATACATTGATTCTGCGATAGATACCTCATTTGGCACAGCAGTCCTCCGTTCTACAGTTCTGCCATCTTCCTCCCACCCTTCTGCTATCTAGGAAATGTTTGTCAATCACCCTCAGTAGAATACAATATGGGCCATCACTTGAGGAGGAGGAGATGGGGTTACTTACCTGTAACTGGAGGTTCTTCAAGATGTGTGGTCCCTATCTTTATTCCACTGAGGGTTATGTGCATGCACCTAGAGCCAGAGGTTTTCAAAGTAGTATGGCTCGGAGGTCTGCGCACACGCCCTTTATTGCCTCAGGCAAAACCACGGGCACATGTGCAGACTGCCGATAAATACTACTTTAAAAAGCTTTGGCACATGCGCATAACGCTCAGATAGGGATCACACATCTTGAAGAATCTCCAGTTACAAGTAGCTAACCTCCTCTTCCAGGGTTCCTAATGTATACCATTGCAAAGTGTGCTTCAGAGAGAACTGTATGTCAGAGCAGGACACTTATGCACTGTTTGGAGAACTCAGTCTCCATAAAAGACTGCATGCAGAGTTAAGAATCATACAGAGCCCATAATATGTGCATAAACTGTACTTAATAATGAAAGAATTCCACTGAAATCCTCCACAAACCAGTCAAACTCCTCTTTGCCAAGACAAAAATGGATAAAAATAAGTTTGTTTTTAGGCCAAGCCTTTTTGAAGTGAGCCAAAAAAGTTGGGAAAATCTTTTTCCAAGTGAAATCACCTCCTTTCTTTCTTTCTTTTTTTTTTTTTTTTTAAACCCTTATCTCAAATGCCTTGTCTAATTATCCTCAAACTGAACATTAGGATATTTTTTTTCTGGAAGTATAATGTATGTATAATTTCAGGCAGATACATTTAGTGCAAGTGCAATTAAATGGGGGTCAAAATTAGGCTTACAGTTGGAACCTAGTTTTATTTTTAACTAGCTTGTCTCCACAATAGATACATGGAAATGTTTTTCCTAACTAATCTTTAGCAGAGTTCTTTTTGTTGAAGTAGAACTCAGTGGAAGTTCTTGTGTGCTGAACTAATGGGCCTCTGTACGTGAAAGAGATGCACATAGACTTGTTTATTGCCATCCTGTTAATGTCTTCATGCTATTTGTACCTCTCCATGGGAAAACTGAGATTTGTATAACATTTACACTCTTTCTGTTACCTCTCTGCTGTTCCTAACATTTCAAAGTGGTGCAGAGATTTAGCCACACAACTTCTATTTCTGTTAATTGGATTTGTATGGCTAAATCCTATGGAATTCTTTGAAAATATCATGGTTCCAGGTATATGTATATTTTATATATAAATAAATATATGCATAATATGCAGACAGAAGGAAATCAGAATAGAAAAATCAGTTTTAGTTTATATTTGTTTGAAGATAAACAACTTTTGACTTACCATATGTATTTTGAGTATACTGAATGAATAATAAATGTGCTGTTCTTGCCTTAAGGGTTGATTGATTGATTGATTGATTTTTAAATGCATGAACCATTTACACACGAGTCTTCTGTACTTAACTCAGGAGAGGGGGAAGGGCTTTTCTGATTCACTAATCCTTTTTTTCCTTTGCAAATAAGGGGTCCATCCATATCATGCACCCACAAGGTGTACAATACACAAAGAGGAAGGAGGGAGACAAGTAAAATGCCTGACCTGCTATAATGTGAAGAGTAGACAGATTTTTTTCTGAAAAATAAAAAATACTGAGGGGGACACAGGAAGGGTAGCACTGAATCTACCACAAGTATTTGATTGTTATGAAGGTTTTGTATAATTATTTTATCTTTGTTGTTCAATAAGTGAATTGTTACCATGGTAGCACTCATATTACACAATTTCTCTGTTTATAAAATAAGTTCAGAACATTTTCTTAGAAAGAGAGGTAGGTCTCCTCTGCGCCAAAGTTTGTGCTGTTTATCTTTTTAATGCTGAAAAGTGTCTTATAGCTTCAATTACCAAGGGTTTGTCTCTTTATAAAATTGTTTTTGAGATGCAAATATGTCAATTTTAGCGCCAATCAGATAAAACTGATCAGATTCTGACTATATTTGCTGCTTTTGTGGGGTCAGATCTATGAAGACAAATACCATCTCCACCCCGGTTTAATTTGGATCACTAGTTTTGCTTGATGTAGCTTTGCACTTAAGTAGTAAAATCAAATGGAGAAATATTTTAATGCCTCTTTAAAAGATGGCAGGCTGCTGCATGCCCCAAAGGGAGTAGTGTGTAGCTCCTTACTCAAGAAACCAACTCCTGACACTGATGAGCTCGCTGTTGTGCTGTTTTTCTGTCTCTATCCTTTTGGGATAAGACTGAGAAAGTGATTGTAAGGCACTGCTAGATCAAGCTCCCTCTGGTTTTTGGGTTTCAACTAGTGTATGATCCAGAGAGCACTTTGTCTGTTTCGTGATTGGTCGCCTCCTAATGGATAAAAGTTAGGCATCCAGGCAGATTCTTTTGAATCAGTCAACTGATTAATACCACTGACTAGAGTTTACAACTGTAATGCAGATCCTGGCAGGGATGGATGAAATAACACTTGAATGGTTTTGTTTCCTCCTATCAGAGAAATTTCAAAAGGTAGTGTTGTGGAATTCTTCATCCATTACGTTCAGCACATATGTAAGGCTACAAAGGAAATAGGTGTTGGGATGTGGTGTTATCAGCTTGCAGTGATGTGCAGTTTTTCATCAGACCAAGATAGTGTCTTTTGCCAAGTGCCAGGCAGAGAGAGAGGCTTAGATGAAAAGAAACTGTTAGAGACTTAATCCAGGTAGCATAAAGGTGATGTAGATTTTTGAGAGAGAATCTAGAAAGCATGGAAGGGTTAGTGTATTCCCCTGTTATCAAGGTGTCTATCTGTGTTTTCTCAGTGAAATTCTCTTTGTTCCTGTGAAACCCCAGCTGCTCCTGAAATGTTCACCTTCGTTTGGTGTGGTGATTGTGTGACCATTTCTCTCCAATGTCGACCTTGCCACAGTTACCCATGCCTTTGTAATCTTCAGATTGTCACTCTGTTATGATCTATCTTCAACTCAGATTGCTCAGATGACTGAGAGAGGGCACTTTTCTATCTCTAGGTCTTTTCATTGTGTTGTGTCGTCATGGTTACTCCCAGCCCCAATCCTGGAGTCCATCCTTTGGGCCCTGTACCACTTTTATTGTATTACTTTTAACAACTTGTTTTCCGAATGCGGATTTCACTTACGTGCAGACAATAACCAAATCTTCAATGTTTCCATCACAGTTTTATTTACACCTCACCCTCTGTGTGCTTCATACCCATCAGCTCATGATTCTGTCAGAACTTTCTCTTATGCTAGCGACTCCAAAAAAGGTTGTGCTGCTAATTGGTAAAACAAATACTCTTGAACACAACTTCACTCACTTTATTTTCCTCTGTGCTCTGGATTTATTTCATCCTCCCCTGTTAGCAACTTTGATGTTTGACTTTATTCTGAATGCAGGCTTGTCTCCATCCCTCTGCTTGGCCCCAAACAGGCAAATATGTAAACTGTATTATCACTCTTAGTTGGTTGCATTTGATTCTTTACCTCGCCTCTACTCAAACTCCAATTGAAGCTTTTATTTCCTTTTGATTTATAGTAATACCCTTCTTTACAATTTCTAAATTCCACAAACTCAAATCTGACCAAATCATTGTCTCATTAGTTATATCTGGAAGTAAAAAAAAAAAAAAATTATGTGGAAGCCTTCAGTAATTCTCTCTGTCCCCACACTTCACCTCCCCAACTTCAGATCTTTAAGATTTTCAGGAGCTCAGTGCTTTCTGAAAATTAGGTCTTTTTATGGTGTCTCAAGTTGGGCATCCAAAAATTGAGACCCAAAATCGCCCATCTCATTTTAAAATCTTTCCCTATAACTATCCACTTTCTCTGGTCTTTTTGTTTTTTGGGTTGTTGTGGGTTTTTTTTTTTGAGCCTGGAATACTTACTTATAGATTTTACATATAGAAATAAAAAGGGACATCTATCCAACACTCAGGACCACTGAGTGTTGGCCCTTCTATGCAATTTAAACCCAATCCTACATTATCTATGAATATTGCATAGTGTAGCATCTTCATATGTTACTTGTACTTTAGACTCTGTTCAGCTATGAAGCATTTGTGATGATACAGAAGATGTGTATATTCTATGATTATTAACTAATCTGTTTTTATAAATTGCTTTTGTATAGCAAGATAACTTTACAAAAGTGGTTTTAATTTGGAGTATCCCAACTATTTTGTTTGTATCCACTTAAAAAAAATTTTTGACCTTTGTATACTGTGCCTCTTGACTTGCTATTGACCTGCCAATTAAGCTGTAGGGGGCATTGTCTTGTTTGTTGGAAAAGGCGTGTGCCCTTTTAAGAGCTAGAGAGACAGGGAGTGACTCTGCTGCAGCTGCAGACCCCGTCAACATGGGGATGCTCACCGATTCCCCACCCTCAGGTGACCGGAAGAGAGGGGGGAATATATAGGACCATGCTGGTGCAGGAAAAGCCCTCTTTTACCTGGCCCAGGCGGAACAGCTTTCACCCTCCCACCCATGGAAGTTGTGAAATACTGGGTTTTGTCAGGATCCACTGTGGTCATTGAGCTGGTTACGCCTTTCTTGGCGGGCTGGGGTTTTTTCCCCACCAAGGCAAAGTGGTTTTTTTTCAGCCTTCCCCATACGGGTTCAGGGGTGGGGGCTTAGTTGGTGCAAACATGAAGGGGGAGTTAGGCTATGATGTTGCAACTTGTTACGTAAATATGGAGTGGATATCTAGTGCAGGTACTCTATAGAAAAGAGATACAGTGATAAGATAAAATGGATTGGTAAAGGACTTAGAGGAGTTATTCTTTAAAGGAAGAGAAACAGGGTGGGTTTGGGGCACCTATAACTGGTATGCCGGGAGCCAGCCCCCTCCTTTATAGCTCCCCTTAACCTTCAGTTGAGGGGGGAATTGTGAGGTGCCAGCAGCAGGTTGGCTGGGGACCAGGATGGGTAAGGGGGATGACTGACAGAAGCCCTCCATCTATATATTGAAATGATTATGGAATTACCTGCACTGTACACTTTTATTGGGTTTGTTTAGTTTGGAAAAGAGAAGACTGAGAGGGGACATGATAACAGTTTTCAGGTATTTAAAAGGGTGTCATAAGGAGGAGGGAGAAAACTTGTTCACCTTAGCCTCTAAGGATAGAACAAGAAGCAATGGGTTTAAACTGCAGCAAGGGAGGTCTAGGTTGGACATTAGGAAAAAGTTCCTAACTGTCAGGGTGGTTAAACACTGGATTAAATTGCCTAGGGAGGTTGTGGAATCTCCATCTCTGGAGATATTTAAGAGTAGGTTAGATAAATGTCTATCAGGGATGGTCTAGACAGTATTTGGTCCTGCCTGCGGGCAGGGGACTGGACTCGATGACCTCTCGAGGTCCCTTCCAGTCCTAGAATCTATGAATCTGTTAGGTACTCCTAGATATTTAAGAATAAAATTGTGTCCTAATTAAACCACATCCAGTGTCTCCTGTCCTCCTTTCAGCCTAGCCAGACAGTGAAATGTATTACAAAATTCCGTTCTTCCCATTCAAATCTTGTGGATCCGGCTGCAACTGGATGCTGCAACTAACTAAATTCGCTGGGCATTGCACATTCAGGTAACTTTATTGGGTAACTAAACATCACAAAGTCATCACTCATCTTGTTCATCTGCTAAATTCTCTGTGGAACAAAAGTACTTGAACTAAATGCTTGAAATCACATTTTCCCTAGATAAAGTACGGTAGTTCAGTAACCAAAATTATCTGTGATATGACTAGCAAAATTTAATCTTTGTATTAAATGATCACAGAAACTGAATTAGGAAAGTGTTGAAGAACAATTTTTTAAAATAAGGTAATGACAGATGTTTTATGCTTATTTATCTGATGATAAAGCCTCATTTTAAAGGGGGGGGGGACAAAGAAAATGATGGAAAACTGTTTGATAGTTCTTTGATTATTTTTCTATGTTTTAATTTGAGAAGGATTTTTAAAGGATAATTTCTGTAATTACATGCAACATATGTATTTAAGGGAAGATGAAGGTTAAAATGTTACTATTTCATGGCTTATTAGTACATATGGAATAAAGGTTATTTATTCTTAATTTATATTATATTATAAATTTAAACTACTTGCAGTTTACATATATGCCTTTAATAAAAGCCATATTCCAGAGCGTCTGTTCTTATTGATTATCATGAAACTAATCACTTAGGGATAGACTAATGAGTTTGCAATGTGATTGTAGTAAGGGACAATGTTGTAACATAGCTTCGGAGCAGTCCAGGAGGAAGATTGTGACTCCCAGAGTCACCTCCTTGTCTTCCCACTGCTCTAGGAAAGGAGTAAATGGACATTTAAACCCGGCACAGATTATTATCTGTGATGCACCAGCATCAATATGGTCTTGGACATGTTGGGAGGGTGGTTCAAGGCTCTTCCCCTTTCTACTCACTTGTGTGAAGTGGGGATGTAGTGGCTTTGCAGAACCTGCTACTCCCCATGTCCGGGAATTGGTGGTATGGTGTGTCACTGTGCAGAGGGGACTACAGTCTAGCCCTGTCTGAGAATACTACTCAGTATGAACAAGGGTATTGGAATGTGGGCCTAAATGTCCAGGTTTTGTAAATGAAAATTTCTAACAGGATCTGCTTACTCTAACATCACATACCAAAACTAATTCTAGTTGGTGTCTTATGTAGAAATGCATAGGTAAATCTGGGGAAATTCTTATTAGTCTCATTTGTTTGTTGAAGTTAAACACAAGCTGAAATAATATAAATGAAAGCATGTGTGCACATCTTGTCGTGAGTTGTGAGCTATGGAATAAGCTTTATTGAATTTTCTAGTATTTATATTCAACTTTATAACAAGTTTCTCTTGTAATTCATAGTATGATCTGCATTCATTGATGAACAATGTGGCACCTTCCATGAGTTAACATAACCTTTTAAAGTCTAATTCTGCTATATAAACACTATGTAAAAATGTCACCTCTTTAACAGGTTTGATCCATATATATATTCAAAGTCATACCTGCTTACTTAAGTGACACCAGTTCCTATTTTTTTAACTTATTTTAATATTACTGCAAGCCATCAGAACAGTGTGTGTTTGCTGTCCTGTGTATAGTCAAAACAAATATAGGGTCAAATTCTGTCCTCTGTTACACCTTTCCAGCAGAGTGAGGTTGCACAGGTGTTACTGAGGGCAAACTTTGAAGACACTGAGGTTGTACAGTAGAACTGAAGGCAGAATGTGGCCAGTGACTCTTTGTTTCTGGTGATGGGCTCTGGATTTGCAAGAATCCAACTTGAATTTCAGGGTGACTTTTGCAGGAGTGGTAATGAGGGGGAAAAATCATATTTTTACTTGTAAATTGAGCACATTTGATAATTTGAGTTGGAAATCTTGAAAGATCAGAAATATGGAACTCTTATAATGTTTTTAAATAGTCATTTTTAAAGAAGACTCACATGTCAAACTCCCACATACTTTATTGTTTGTCTAGCCTTGTCGATAAAATGTCTTTTCAGTATTTCAAAAGTATTTAGGTCAAATGCTCCTGAGGTGCTTATTTTAATTAAAAAATCTTAATATCTTGTTTCCTTATGACAGATTGAATCAATAACCCTTCAACATTTAATTATCATAAGCATCCAAAAATAGATTGCAATTAGCACAAGTTTTAAAAACTTCTTTGTTGAAGGGAGCAATGTATGTTGAATATGATTTTCATAACACCTTGCACATGAGTAATTTTGTCTAAAATCTTGTTCCCAAAGGCCTGATTTTGAGAAGCAGCCTCTGGTTTTCTTGATGTTATTCAGAGCATGTAGCTATGTATTGTTTTGTCCATAAATTAGGTCATTAGCTGTTTAAATGGATTCAACTTTTTGTGAATGCAAAATTACACTCACACCATCAGAGGCCAGGTTGAGGAGCTTTTAAAAACTAAGGCCCACATTTGACTTACTCTTTGGTGTAACCTATTTTTTTTTTAAACGTACTTATAGAGCAGGGCAAGGGTAAAAAGATAATAACACCACGTAGAGCAGATTTCTAGTTGCACTTTTAATTTTGTTGAGATAGTGTTCAATGTAACTTAGTGGAATGAGAGTATTAAGACCTTTCACAAATGTAGATTGTATACTTCTTATACTTAGAAGTAGCATTATATTTAAGGTTACCATTTTTATCTATCTAGATTTTTATATTGCATCCACCAATGGTAGTATCAAGATGTTTTGTTATAGAATTTTTACTGTCCTGATACAGAGGAAGTACAAATGAAAGACGCTTCAGAGCAGATGGAGAAAAACATAGGCAAAGTCGGACCAATTCTAACTCAAGGATTTCCTTCCATTGTAATCCCTAGCCACTGAGGAGGCCAGAAGATCCATATTTCCTCCATTACAGCAGTCTCTAAGTCATACCCTGGAGATCTATTTTGTAGTGTCAACCAACTCAGGACCCACAATGCACCCTTAGGCACCAGCATCACTTGTCAGGAGGAATTGCAGACATATTTCAAAGAAAAGATTATGCAAATCCAGAATGACCTTTCCAAATCTTAGGATATGAGGGTGGTGCACATAGTCACTGGCACAACACATTCCTTCTCAGGTTCTGGCCCACTTGCAAGTGAAGAGTTTGTCTATATAGCGCCTTTGTCCACCCTAGAAGGATGTAAAATCTAATGCACATGAGTGTGTTGCACACAAAATGGCCCATTTGGACCTGCTGGCATGCACTAAAATTTCCCTAGTACACATTAATGTGGTCCTGTTTCAAAAAGTACTATATTAATGTGCACTAGAAAACTTTCAGTGTGCACCAGCAGAATCCACATAGGCCAGTTAGTGCATGACTGCTAATGTGCACTAGAATTTATACTCCTATAGTGTGGAGTAATGCACCATGTAGACAAGCCTTAAGACATCCTTGAAATACTTAAAGGAAATCTGTGCATCCGCATATGACTCTGATCTTCTGGCTGGCTTGGCTAACAGGCTTCTGACAGGTAGCCAAGAATGTTTGAGGCCTTGGCTACAGAAATAATAAATGCATCCTTTGAAGAAAGCATTCTCCCACACAAAATAGTGCAGTTAATACCTTGAAAAACCTCATTTGACATAGCTGAGCTAGCCAGCCATCACCAGTCTACCCTTCCTGGCTAAAGTTTTGGTTATTTTCACCTTCCTGGACCATTCCCAGTCTTGTTTTAGACCCAGTTATGACACAGGGAAGGTAATGATTGGGATGTAGTTGTAAATGATCTCCTTGCCATGGACAGTGGAAATACTTCCATATCCCATACTCCTAGTGCTCTCAGCAAATGTCTCATACAGTCAATCGTGAAACACTTTTGACCAGCTCCTTTGAGACCTAACAGGTTCCAGGTGTTGAGGGTACCCGAACACGGGGAAGCAGAGTGAGCTGGCTCAGTTCTCTACCCTCCTAGATTTCAGAAGGTCACAATGGGAAGCTGCACCTCTGCATCCAAGGCTCTCACGAGAGCAGTTTCAGAAATCTACAACCTTTAACCTACTTTGAAGGGTGCAGTTAAAATCCTTGAGCGTGGAAAAGAGTGCTGCTTCCTAAAAGACACTTTGATTTAACAAATAATTCGTATCTCTACAGTGCCTTTCATTAGTGGATCTCAAAGTATCTTATAAGCATTAATTGATCCTTGCATCACTCTGTGAGGTAGCTATGTATTATTTCCATATTACAGGTGAATAAATGGAGGCACAGAGAGGTTGTGATTTGCCCAAGGCCAAAAGGATTGATTGAAGAACAGGGGTAGATTTCAGTTCCTTTGACTCCAATACCCATATCTAACCATTCCAAGAAACCGGTTACTGCTTCACTGGAAAATAAGTGACCCATGTGATTTCATGAGGTCCTGCTCCGAGATTTGACTGTAGAAAACCTTGCACTGGAAACAGCAAAGTAGAGTGAAACCCTATATCCAATCACCGAAGTCTTGCAGTGTAAAGATACAGGCAGCAGAAAAGCAAATGAGTTAATGTTTCCCAAAGTTATTGAAGGAATTAAAAGGGTTTTTCCAATTTATCAAAGGAAGAAGAAATGCTAAAGAGAAAGTAGGTCCATTAATAAAAAAAAGAGAGAGATTAAATTCATTACAATTCTAAAATGACTGAGCCACTGAACTGCTTTTTCCTCCCTAATACTGGTATTTTATAAGAAAAACAGGGAAAAGTAGGAGGGAAAATTAGAAAGTAATGAAGAGCTTGACAGAAAAGTTATAGATAAAAAGTAAGTAAGAGAATACTGGAAAAAGAAATATGTTGTATATAAATCAGTAAGCCCAGTTAGTATTGGCATACATTCCAGTGTATTAGGGTTTCATTAGTTAATGAACTTCCTGAACCAGTTACTTTTTTGTAAGTCACAGAAAACCTATCCCAAAGATCCTTGCTCTCCTTCTTCCAAACCCCCTTTTTTTCTGACTTCTGCCCTTATATTGCTGTCTGCACCTCCCGCTTACCCTGCCTTAAGTTCTACTTAAAAATATTAAATTTTATAATTCATTCCCTATAAAATGACTCTGGTTTTTATTTTTTAAAGCCCCAGTATGTCTTCTGTAGAGTATAAAGATGGTCTTCTAATTTAGGATCCACTCTTGCAGACTGCCCCACACACACAGACTCCTGCACCTTTGTGGAGCCCCAGTGAAGCCAATGGGACTCCAAACAAGCAGGGGGGCTTGCAGATATGACAGAGTTTACAGGATCAGAGCTTTAGATTTTAAGCTCTTTGCAGCAGTGCCTGTGTCACTTTAAAAAATCTCTGTAAAGCATCATGTAGAGTTGTGGTGTTATACAAATATTTATATATTTATTTAGCATTTATATTGCCATAATGCCTAAAGGCCTTAAACCAGTGTGGAGTCACAATATGCTATGCAAAGATATTAAATGACATTCCCTGCCCCATATAGCTTACAGGCTAAAAGACAAGACATAACAGGTTGATTACTCAAACAAGTAGGGTGGCTTAGTGTGGATTTAGAGAGATGTGCTAACTAATATAGTAAGACATGCTATAATAACTGGGACATTGCATGAGGATTGTTAAAGCAAAAGTGTACAGATTTTTTTTTTCCCGAGTGAGATCCTGGCAATTACTATTCAAAGACATTTTAACTTCAGTCTCTAGTAACAACATAATAGAACATATATTTGAAAATCCATAAATGTCTAGAGGATAACAGGAAAATTATTCTAAACAGCATCAGCTTATAAAGAACCAACGGTGTCAGACATACTCAATGGATTTTTATGGCAGAAATAAACACTTAGTGGGGATGGGGATGGTACAAAATATCTGGAGTTTGGGAAAGCATTTGTTTGTGTGTCTGTCTTGAAAAGTTAATTCAAATTGGCGTGGATATGAGCATTCTTACAAGGATTGAAAAAGGCAGTAACAAAAAGCTATTCATTGAATTTGGTGTTGGCCAGTGCAGCACGACGGTTATTGACACTAAGCCTAGTCTTATTTAACACTTACAGGAATAATCTGGAAAAGGGTGCTAATAACATATTGATATTTGCAGATGCTCCTTAAATTGTGTGGTATTGCAACCATCACTAGCATAAAGAATTGATACAGAGGGACCAAGCTTAAAATAGCAAAAAAAAAGTTTAACCTGAACAAATGCAAAATTATACATATGGGGGGAAATACTAAAAAATACAAATCTTCAGGAGAAGAGAAAATCTTGCAAAGCAAGTTAGGTTCCCAAAAGGGGCAACAATAGTCAGCAGATTAGATCTTTGCCATGCAGTTCAGCAGTAAAATAGCCAACATAGCAACATACATGGGGGCATTGTGTGTAGACATACTGCAACAAACTCCTGTGCCATCTACATACAAATCTCTGGAAAGGTACATAGTGCACATTTTTGCTAGGGCATTCCTGTTTGTTAGAAATAATAACCTTACATTACCCTCCTTGTAGGTATGTTGCTCTGTAACCACCCAGTATTGTCACAAGTCATGACACTATTAGGTCATGTGGTCATGTCACTTGGTACTAAACACCATCTTGGACTTCTAGTAGTTTTCCACTAAAAGGAGGGGGAGGTCACGACTAGGAAACAAAAGATTCCCACCTTATGTAAATCTTATTTAAGGCTGGGGAGTAAGTTGATCTTGGTTCACTCTTCACTGAATCCCCACCCAGGATGACTGCTGGAAACACCTAAGGAACAAGGACAAAGGGAAAGGGGGAGGAGTACTGAACCCAGGCTGGAAAAGGGATCTGGTCTGTGAATATGGTGTCTGATGATTTAAGCTGCAAGCAGGGTAGTTAACCTTCAAGAATTTCTGCAACCGGCCCAAAAGCAACATTTAGGGTGAGAAATTACTTCTTGAAACCAGTCTCTTTAAGATCTTAAGCTTAGTATGCATGTTTTGTTTTGTTTTGTTTTTTGCTTAGTAATCTGTTTTGTTGTGTTTGCTATCCCTTATAATCACTTAAAATTTACCTTTTATAGTTAATAAACTTACTTCTTGTTATAATATAATCCAATTTATGCAATTTATATTGGTGGGGAGGGGGCAAGAAGCTGTGCATATCTCTCTCCACATTGAGGGGGAGGGTGAATTTTTATGAGCTTGCGCTGTGCAGACTTTTCTATGCAGTGCAAGACAATATTATTTTGGTTTACTCCCCAAAGGGGGTGTGCACTTGAGTGCTGGGCAATTTCCGAGCTGAATCTTCCCATAGAGAGCTGCTTGCAGACTCTGTGTGATTCTACAGCTGGTGTGTCCATACCTGTGTGTGTGTGCTGCCAGAGGCCGGAGAACCTGATTCAGCAAAACAGGGAGAGGGAGCCCAGGTTAGTGGAGCAGGTGGGCTCAGTGAAACCCCAGCACATCAGGTGGCATCCCGGGGGAGGGGGGGCGCACGCATCCAACCTGTCATAAATCCTCTGTGTCTTGTCCTGTTCCAGGCCCCTCAACCTTTACTGGCTGCAATATCTTCACGGCTCGCTCACAATGCAGCAGAAGCCTAGGTCACCACATCTTTGCGGACCTTTCCAAGGGGAATTGTTTCTCTGATGAACTGCTGGTTGAAGTTTTGGACAGGGCCAACAAGCAGGCCTAGTACCAAAGACAAAGCTAGTGGAAGAGCATACTGAGAGGCCAGTAGGAAGGCTATGCAGCTTGAGGACAGGACTGCAGCATGGGAGCAGGTATTTGCTTTGCAGTTCCTGGAATAGGCATGGTAGCTAGGGTAGGATGACAGAGCTCCACACAAAGAACTATTTGAGTGGCTCCTGTCACTGATGGCTGCAAGAGTACTGGCTCCTGCTCCACCCACACCACAGCTTGATTCCCCTCGGTGGTAATCTGTGTTGAAGTCCAGGAACAGCTTGAACGACTCCATGGCTGGATGGTCCATGCAGTCAGGCCATGTGAGTGAGTGTGCAGGGCAACTGTGCCCCATGCAGTCCTCCATATTTATTCCCTCCCCCATGAATGCCTCCACCCCTCCCTGATACCAAGTGCACAGCAAATATGGAAGGAAGGAAAGGAGAAAGGGGGGACCAGAGAACAAGCAACAAGAGGGAGGCCTCTGTCTTGTACATGGTTTCACTGTGCACTTTCTAAAAGGTTTTCTTGTTACTGGTGTTTTGATGTGGTAATGGCACATGGTAAGTGGTCAGGTTATTCATAAGTATGTTGCATGGCAATCAGTCCCCATAAACAATCACACACCCAGCACATTCATAAAGGTACTATTTTCCCTTTTCCATTGGCCCTTGCAAGTCCATAATGTGGGAGCACACCTTATTTCTATTGCCTGGATGCATCCAGCTCCAGCTGTGATAGGTGCACTTTCTGGCTGAGTGTACCGATTTAGCAATCCATTACTGTCATAGTTCTAATCAAAGGGTAATAGCTCACCTTTGGCTTCACAAAGATAGCGAAGAACACAGCAAGCCACAATAATGTGCACCACATTGATGGCACTGGAATCTAAATGTGTCTGTAGATATCTCCAACCAGATTTCAAACTGCCAAACACAATTTCAACAACCTGCTGAGTATAATTTAATTAAACCTTCTTTTTCCAGGTCTCTGATATCTATACAGTTTCATAGGCCAAGGCAAAAGAGGGTACACAGGGTCCCCCAGAATAACCGTGGGGGACAGAAACTCCCTTCATGACAATGTCATTTGGTGGAATGGTGTCCCAGCCTGTCCATGAATATAGACTCCACCACCACTTTACCTACAGTCCAATTTCCAGCACCAAACTGGTTGGCAATGCACCTGTAGTAGTATGGGGTAGCCAGCTTCCAAAAGAGTGTAGCAATCCACTTTTTGACCAGCAAGGTTGGCCTCGTGTGTGTTTTTACACTGGAGAGTCAGGGCAAGCTGCTCACAAAGCTCCAGAAATGTAGCTTTCTTCATGCAAAAGTTCTGCACTCACTGCTGGTCATCGCAGGTTTGCAAGATGATGTGGTCCCACCAGTCTATGCTTGTGGCTGTGCTCCAGAACTGCTAGCTGCAGCTATACTGAGAGTTGTGAGGAGTATCAGCCAGTTTGAGTCTGACATGTCTGTCTCCTTCTCCTGCTGCATTAGCTCTGTCAGGTGCCTTTGGTGGGTTCAAAAAATACTGCCACAATGTGCTCCAGCGTCTCATGGAAGCTTAGCTGGTTTCCTGTAACGGAGCAAAAGCAGAAGCGAGATAAGTTCTTCAAATGATGCCTTCTCCATGTTGCTGGCTCAGGGTGCTGGGAGTGCACAGACCAAAACGACAACCCAGAAGAACTTCCTGTAATGTGCAGGGTGGAGACTGTGCTGCACTGTGATGAAAGGCCTAGAGTGGCCACATTTCAGGAGGGCACTAGGAAGTCTGGGACATGGTTAGTTGGACTCTGGTCTGCGTACTGCAGTATGGACGCCAGAGCCCCTGGATTCAAGCCTGGCTTAGAAAATTTTTAACCTCAGGTTGACAATCAGTGTAGACAAGCCACTGCAGGCCGTGGGGAGACCCCAGAGCTCCCAAGTCCCATGGGCAGCTGGTGCTGCCCCACCCTCTATCTGCAGCAGGGCTAGGGTTCTCAGCCCTTCCGCCTTGGACTTCAGTCATCCCGTCAGCCCCCTCCCCAATATTTTTAGTAAAAGTCACAGACAGATCACAGACTTCCGTGAATATTTGTTTATTGCCTGTGACCTCTCCATGACTTTTACTAAAAATAACCCTGACAAAATCTTAACCTTACTCATTGTTCAAATAATTTTTAGAAGGAAGTGCTTCTTCTGGTTTTACAAAAGCTGACATACTGAACATTCACTAGAACATACTCTGGGACTGCTTCTGACTGAATCATTTTGAACAGCTTTTTATGCTAGCATAATTTGTACTGGGGTCATTGAATTTAACTCCATGAGACTAGTTC
Source organism: Trachemys scripta elegans (assembly GCF_013100865.1). Lineage (NCBI taxonomy): Eukaryota > Metazoa > Chordata > Testudines > Emydidae > Trachemys > Trachemys scripta. The sequence goes on along the minus strand of NC_048298.1, from coordinate 24,712,511 downwards.
TGCACAGTCATTTTGCCTGAAATGTGTTTTCTAAATGACATCTGGTTTTCAAACTGCCTTTCGTTACATAATAGTGGCTTTAACATCTGTATGAATTTAACTACCAGCAGCAGTGGGTTTTCAGCAAGTGCAGCCAACAATGTTAATTTTTTTGCTCTAAAAGAGCAATGTATTTTCATTAGGCTGCAAAATGTTACGATTTATGTACATTTTAATATGATTCAGAAAGAGAACAGTAAGAAGGCACTTACCCAAGTATGTCATACCCTAATTGGAGAATGAAAGTCCTTCATTTTTCAATAGATTTTGGTTTCAAAACCATAAAACAGAAGAAAGTTGTGGTTGAAAGTAAGCCAAACTAAAGAGTTATTATTAGCACTCTCTTTTTGGGCAGGGTAATTGAGAACTGTAGGTTCCAGAGATGGAAAATGTCTATTAGATCATCTAGATGCATAGATTCCAAGGCCAGAAGGGACACTTGTGATCGTCTAGTTTGATCTCCTGTATAACACACAATTTCTAGATCATATCTGTTAGAAAAACATCCAATCTGGATTTAAAAATTGTCCATGATGGAGAATCCACCGTGATTGCAGGTAAATTATTACAATAGTTAATTACTCTCACGATAAACAATTGCCCTCATTTCCTGTCTGAATTTGTCTAACTTCAGTTTCCAGCCATTGGATCATGTTATATCTTTCTCTGCTAGATTGAAGAGCACATAATTAAATATTTGTTCTGCATGTAGATACCCATCAGCTGTAATCAAGTGCCCCCTTAACCTTCTCTCTGTTAAGCTAAATAGATTGAAATCCTAGAATCTATCACTATAAGGCATGTTTTCTACTTCTTTAATCATTCTCATGGCTCTTCTGTAAACCCTCCAATTTATCAACATCCTTCTTGAACTGTGGGCACCAGAACTGGACACAGCTTTCCAGTGGCAGTTGCCCCAGTTGCAAATATAGAAGTAGAATAACCTCTACTTCTACTTGAGATTTCCCTGTTTATGCATCCCAGGATTGCATTAGCTTTTTTGGCCACAGTGTGTCACAGGGAGCTCGTGTTCAGTTGATTATTCACCATGACCCCCACACTTTTTTCAGAGTCACTGCTTCCCAGGATAGTCTGCCATCTTGTAAGTATGGCCTTACATTCTAAGTTCCTAGATGTGTACATTTACATTTAGCTGTATTGAAACAGATATTGTTTGCTTGAGACCAGCTTACGAAGCGATCCAGATCTCTCTGAATCAGTGATCTCTCCTTTCCAAATTTTTGTATCATATGTAAACTTTATCATTGATGATTTTGTTTTCATCCTGATCATTAATAAAAATGTTAAATAGCATAGGACCAAGAACTAGTTTCTGTGGGACCCTAATGGAAACATACCTACTCAATGACAATTCCTTGTTGACAGTTACATTTTGAAACCAATTTTTAACCCATTAATGTGTGCCATGTTAATTTTATATTGTTTTATGTCGTTTTTTAACCAAAATGTGTGGTACCAAGTCAAGCGCCTTACAGAAGTTTAAGTATATTACGTCAACTCTATTACTATTATCAACCAAACTTGTAATCTCATCAAAAAATGTATCAAGTTAGTTTGACAAGATCTATTTTCCATAAACCCATATTAATTGGCATTAATTATATTACCTTCTAGTTCTGTATTAATAGAGTCCCATATCAGCATCTCTATTATCTTGTCCAGGATCAATGTCTGTCTGATGGGCCTATAATTACCCAGGTCATCTCGTTTACCCTTTTTAAAAATTGGCACAATATTATCCGGACTTGCTGATTTAAAAATGTCTAACATTAGTAACTTCTGTTTAACATCCTCCAGAGATACTAGTGGAATGGAAACAGTGTTATCACAATATAAGACTATATCAACTATTTCCCCCCCAAATACAGAACAGAAATATTTAATGAACACTTCTGCCTTTTCTGCATTATTATTAACAGTTCTACCACTTCCATCTAGTAATGGTCCATTATTATTGTCAGGATTCTTTGTGTATGTTCTTCCTGTGTATTTAAAAAACTCCTTTTTATTGTTCCTAACACTGCTGGCCCTAGAGTTTCTCTTGCGTCCCTTTGCTTCCCTTATCAATTTTCTGCAGTTCCTAACTTCTGATTTATATTAATTACTATCAACTTTCCCTTTTGTCCATTTGTTATATATCATTTTTAATTTTTTTTATTGATACCTTCACTTCTCTAAATAAGATCATTTTTTAAGGTATTGTGGCTTTTGGGGCATCTATTAAGATGCTCTTCAATGTTTCCCAATTATCATTTACATTTTTCTGATTAAATTCTTCCTCCCAGCTGATTTGGCTTAATGGTTTTCAGGTTTTAAAATTGGCCCTATTAAAGCACCAAGTGTATACTGATCTGACTTTTTTCTGCTTGAACATTATAAATGTGATCAGGTCATGGTCACTTGTTCCTAAGCAATCAGTTCCTCTTTATCTGTTAATACAAGGTCTAATAACGAATTTCCCCATGTGGCTGCAACACTTCTTGCATTAGGAAATTGTCATCTATAATGTTTAGAAATTCCAAGGATATTTTAGTGCTGGCAGCATCAGATGTCCAGCATATGGCACTCAAATCAAAATTCACAATGATCATACAGTTTTTTTCCAAGATCATTTTCTTCCAAGTTATCAGTAACTTAGAAACAGGTAATACCATTTTTGACATAGTGCCACTCTCCCTCCCCTTTTTCCCACACAGTCCTTCCTAAATAGGTTATAAGCATTGATTTTAATATATCAATAGTGCAAATCATCCCACCGGGTTTCAATAATATCAACTAGATCGAACTTATGCTCATAAATGAGCAATTCCAGTTCCTCCTTTTTGTTACCCAGGCTCCTGGCATTAGTGTACAGGCAATTCAAGATTTTTTTCTCTTCGTGTCTTCTGGTTCCTTGATTAATTTTGTTCTCAAAATTTCAATTTTGGTCTGAGTTCTTATCTTCCATCTTTTTACCCTCCCCTTTTGCTATTAGTTTAATGCTCTCCTGACTACTCTAGCCAGTTTGCCCCCGAGAAGATTGGTTCCCCTTCTACTGAGGCGAAGGCCATCCAAACTATACAGCCATCTCACCATAGAAGGATGTTCCACAAAATCAAAACCCTACACCGCTTACCTACCAGCGGTTCACTTCTAGAATCTTCTGTCTTCTTTTGCTCATGAGACAGGAACGATCTCAAAGAAGAAGACTTGGATATTCTTCAGCACGCTTCTGAGTTCCCGGAAGTCATCTGTTATCTGTGAGATATCCCACAAGGCAAGAGCATCCCAGCTCTTGGGCCTTACTATCAGTCTTGGTAAGACAGAGGTCTTGTTCCAACCACCACCTTGTTCCAGTGCTCCAGCACCAGCCATCTCCATCCAAGGCACACAGCTGAAAAATGTGGATCAGTTCAAGTATTTGGGCATAACCATCTCTAGTGACAGTTGCCTTGATAAGGAAATAGTTTCCAGAATCAGTAAAGCCAGCCTGGCCTTTTGCTAACTCCGAACAAAAGTCCTGAGCAACACAACATTCATCTCTCCACCAAACTGAAGATCTATAGTGCAGTGGTCCTAACATCTCTTCTGGATGGTTCTGAGACATGTACTCTTTATAGACAGCACATTAAACAGTTTGGGCAATTTCACGTGTACTCCTTCTGCTCAATAATGAGCATTTGCCAGCAGGACAGAGTGACCAATATTAAGGTCCTTGAGAGAGCAAACACAACTAGCTTTGAGGAAATGCTACTGAGAGCACAATGTAGGTGGACTGAACATATCATCAGAATGGAAGACCACTACCTCCCAAAACAGATCCTGTATGGGGAGCTGAGGTAGGACAAAAAGAAAGGGTCATCCATATAAGTGCTTCAAAGATAACTTGAAGAGCAGTCTCCAGTGGGTTGGCATCAACCTCAAATATGCATAGCATAGCCATGATGAGAATTGCAACAATATTGTCATTATCATCAGCGATGGACTACTACTATCCCATAAGATAGTGTCATTAGTGCCGATATGAACCATCACCAACGGAATGTTGCCCGTTGATATTAGAAGCCTATCCAGTCTTAGAGTGATGTCTCATGTTTTGGCTCAGGAAGACAACAAACTGTCCTGTTGTCCACTTGTCCCTTGCAGAATGTTCTTTCAGTTCTTCAGAGAATTGAATCTCCAACAGCTATCATTTGTCTTCTTTGGATGGTTGGACAACTCTTTGTGGGCAAGCTTAATTTTCTTACAGGTTGGGCCGAGTTGCCATTCACATGTGCCCGGTACAGCTCTCTCGTCTGTTGGATTTGCCTGATCTTGAGAGGTATCTTCGATATTTCCACATTGAGGACCTGGTATCTATTTATATTTGTAGCTGTGTGGAATTCCTCTTGCATTTCTTCTCTCTGGTGACCACAGCCTGCTCATCCCCATCTGTTTCCTGCTGTGTAGAATGTTGCCTTGAATTCTTGTCTCTGTTGCTTACAAATCTCCTGGCCTGCTTTCTAACATCTTCTTTCTTCCCGATTCCTTGGTGGCCACCTTCATTCTTCCTTGAACCTGGGGTCCTGCTGTTTTCCAAACTAGCTGCCGAGGTACTCCTCAGCTACTGTGATTCTCAATAGCTTCTCAAGATGCCCCCGCAATCCAAGAATCCTCCAGGACAGCCACCAACGTACGCTTTGTGTACAGGACATCCCTTCTGGCTGCAGGCAGGAAAGAGAAAATGGTACAAACATTTCAGATCTCTATCGTTGGCAATCTTGACATCACACACACTGCTGAATCTGGAGGGAAGGTCTCTAAAATGCCTTCTCTCAACTTCCTCCAAAACTCTCCTGTTAGCTGCTTCTGTTCTTGGCTCATGAGATCTCCTTGCCAGTAATTTTTTATAACAAGTTTTTTCCTGCTTAGAGGAACTCAGCTCACCCCCCTGACCACCTGGGAGCAATTAACTTCTGTCTTCAAACAGCTGGCAGCTGGTCCAAGCTCCAAGGGTTAGAGCCTCAGGGCTTTTAGCAAGGCACCCTTCTTACTCACGGCCCACAGCCCAGCTATGCAGCCTGTACACAGAGAATGAACAAACGAACAGTCAACCAAACAAACTATAGGCAGACTATATGTACCACTCACCAAATCCCACTATCTTCAATCACTGAGTCTGCAGCTACCCCCTCCAAAACTCTCCTTTTATTTGCCTCTGTTTGTGGCACATCTCTTTGCCAATGCAGAATTGTTCTCTGTTGTGCTTTTACTGGTGGTTTGTGTAGCCCGGTTTTGCAAGTACCCCTCAGTAGGGCTTCCATCACCCCTCTGGGAAACTGTTTCATAGGCTAATAACTCTTATGTAAGGAAGGTTTTCCTAATACTCAGCCTAATTGTCCCTTTTAGATTCATGCCATTGATTCTATTTATACTCCTCCCCCTTTTAGCTCTGCTGAATAATTCCCCTCCCTTCTATGTCATACAGTTATAATCTATATTGGTGGACTTTTCCTACCGTTAGTCAATCTTCACTTAGCCAGGCTATACATATATTTCCTTGTAAATCAGACTATCCAGCCACTAATCAATTATTTCTTTTCTGTGAATATTCTCCAGTTTGTCATCATCTTCCCGGTAAGAGGCAGGATCTTCTCAGTGAATGTCCTTCACTTCTGGAATTCTTTTCTCCTCCACACAGTCCTAATGGCCTGACAAAGCTGGTCTTTGTTACCCTTTAAGGAATGATGCAAATACTTTAGCTGGTTGGTGAAAAAGATATTGCCCTTAAGTATGGCTTCTGTTATACCTGGGAGTTAGGCCTCTAAGTTTGATCAGTAGAGTTTCAGAAGGTCTGTTCTCTTCAGGGTACCACCCTCAGCCACTTGCTATTCTTAACCCCTAGCCCTTGATAATCCACCCAAACACACACTTTTCAAGGATCATTCTCACACAACTACATTTCAGGGGAAATTTAGTCGTTGGATTTCAGCATAGCTATTACACCTGTTCCGTCATGCCTTGAAGGTCAAGAATTCTTCTCCGGACTTCCTGACTACCCTTTCAGAAAATTTCAGTCATTGGTATGTAACATTGTACTGTTACTGTGGTCTTTTCTACTCAGACTAAATTATAACTACATCCAATTTTACTTTTCTGTAAAGAACAGTCTTAGAATATTTCTTCTCATTTCTTTTGTTCAAAATATTCTTGATAAATGTCCTTTTTTTAAAATCACCCACACAGTTTTTCTGGCTACTTTCAAGTCTGTTCTCACCAGATGTTTTTTCCAAGCTTTTGTGACAATGAAATACAGCCACTGTAATACGTGCTATGAAGAAAAAGCTTTGACAACTGAAATTTTTTGCTAAGAGGCACAATTACTTTCATTTATATCTTTCCAAATGTGGAATAAATTTTTATATGTTTCTGTTTGAAAACAGATTACTTTCCAGGGTTTACACTGCCTGAACTTTTGAAATAGTGATATTTTTCAAAGCTAGTTATAAAATAGCATTATCACCTTATTAAGATTTAGTAGAATATGGAAATTTTAATGGGAATCTTTTTATTATATATCAAGTCCCCCATCCTCCAAGGAGTGCACAGACCCCAAGTTAACATCCAAACGCATTCCCTTCCTGGGGTTGGCTTTATTAGTAACCCAAAAACAATAATACAACAGAAAACATAGTCTCTGCTTCCTCTGTGACTAAGTATCACAGGAATACCTCTGTCCTAACTCTCCATTCCCTCTGTCTAGAAAGTCACTGCCACCTCCCATATGTCTAGAGTTTAAGTTCATGAGCCACATTTGCCCCTGTGAGTAAAGCAGAATGTCAGTGCCTTTATGCAGGGTTCTAAAACTTGCTGACAGGGTGAGTTACCAGAAGAGTCCTGCTGCCCTGGTACATTTTCACAAAGTGCTAGAATAGTATAGCTCTGTATTGTGTGAGCAGTAATATATTTAAAGATGTCAGTAATTTGAAATTGTTTCTGTGACAGGTTGGATCACAGAAACCCCCTTGGGAGCTGCCACCCGATGTGCAAAGACTACCCCTGCTTCTGTTTTCCCTGCCAGCTCAGGACTCCAGCACCCTGTCTTGCTGAGCCAGACACTCCCGTCCGGCTCCAGACACAGACCCAGGGTCTGAATCACTTGTCCCAAAGCTGCAAGTTTACCTGAAAACAGCTCGCAGTAGCGTGCTTGTCTTTAGCACTCAGATGCCCAACTCCCAATGGGGTCTAAACCCAGATAAATCCGTTTTACCCCGCATAAAGCTTATGCAGGGCAAACTCATAAATTGTTCGCCCTCTATAACACTGATAGAGAGATATGCACAGTTGTTTGCTCCCCCAGGTATTAATACATACTCTGAGTGAATTACTAAATAGAAAGCGATTTTATTAAATACAGACAGTAGGATTTAAGTGGTTCAAAGTAGTAACAGACAGAACAAAGTAAGTCACCAAGCAAAATAAAATAAAATGCGCAGATCTATGCCTAATCAAACTAAATACAGATAATCTCACCCTCAGAGATGCTTCAGTAAGTTTTTCTCAGACTGGACATCTTCCAGGCCTGGGCACAATCTTTTCCCCTGGTACAGCTCTTGTTGCAGCTCAGGTGGTAGCTAGGGGATTCTTCATGATGGCTCCTCTCCCTCTCTCTTCTCTTCCCCCCTTTATATATCTTTTGCATAAGGCGGGAACTCTTTGTCTCTCTGGGTTTCCACCCCCCCTCACTGGAAAAGCACCAGGTTAAAGATGGATTCCAGTTCAGGTGACATGATCACATGTCACTGCAAGACTTCATTACTCACTTGCCAGCACACACATATACAGGAAGACTCACAGGTAAATACAGCCATCTGCAGACAATGGGAGTCATCAAGATTCCAAACCATCATTAATGGTCCACACTTTACACAATTACAATAGGCCCTCAGAGTTACATTTTATATTTCTAGTTTTAGATATAAGAGTGGTACATTTATACAAATCAGATGATCATACTCAGTAGATTATAAGCTTTGTAATGATACCTTACAAGAGACCTTTTGCATGAAGCATATCCCAGTTACGTTACATTCACTTATTACCGTATTTTCTCTAAAACCAGCTCAGTTACATTATATTGACTTATTATCAAGTTTTTATAAAACCATATAGACTGCACAACGTCACAGTTTCTTTTGAAAATACGAGGTGCAGTGGATTCCCATTCTTTTGTCTTAACTTTGGGGACAAGACTCAGACAGAACTTCCAAGGTGTTTCAAGGGTTACATACATCTCTTTTCCCCCTCTCAGCATATGGTACATTCTGCCACTGCTTCATGGTTTCAGAACCCCTAAATGTACAAACTGATGTCAGTTCTCTTTCAGTTGCTAAAGGTTCGCCACCCTGTTCTTTTTTTTCTGTGCACCTGGTGCATCAAGTGAACCTCAGAAACTGTACAGTCTCTGTATCAGATTAATCTAAAGTAGTGCTTGTGAATGGAGGGCATAAGAATCAGCTAATGTAAGCAGTGTGCTAAGATTTTGGAAAGTGTATTTAGGCCCCCGTATGAAGGACTTTTCTTGAGCCCCTGCTTAACTTACGTATCCACACACTATTTGAGAGTCACAGTTTTGGTGGCTAGACTTGCTTGCTTTGGAACTAACACACTAGAGACTGTGTTAAACCTTTTTACTGGTTAGCCCTTTTATAAGGGCTGTGGAGTGACAAGGGTTTGTTTCCCTACTTTCTGTCCATTAGACATCTTTCCTTAACTTGTTCTTTACTCTCAAGTTTTTTTCAGATATTTTGAAAAGTCTTTTTTTTTAATTTTCATACCTTAATCACAAGAAAACTACAATAGAAGACTGTGTCAGGAGCAAAATATTGTTGCATCAGTTTACCGTCACACATCTGGCTTCCCATTACAATACAATTTCTGATGCTTTGGTATTCCAGTGTGGTAGTTTTGATGCTTCAAGACCATCTGCCACCTATTTCTCCTATGTAGCAGAAGGTCTACCTTAGACTTCACTTTGTAGACATTTGTGGAATTGGACTCTGTCTTCCATATCTTTTTGGTATTATCCCACCACAAAAAATCAGCCAGCTTGATCCTGACTAGTTTGCCCTATTTTCAACCTTTGCCTATGTTCCTCTTTAATCTCTGTCATTTGAGGCTTCTGTGCTTGGTGTATATCAGTCTTCTCCTCCTCCTGAGCCCTCTGAATTGATTTGAATCCACAGCAAACTCAGGCTTAGTGTAGATTCCTCCATATATGTCCCTGGAGGAAGGGCTTGTATCCAGCGAAGAACTTGTCTCCTAATGACCTCCCGGCATTTCAGGGAATCCTTTACTAGCTAGCAGAGGTGTTAAACCTTTCTTCATTTGGGGAAGATGCTCATAATAGATTTGATATTTTGCAGTCCAGCAGTAATGTGAATTAGATTGTGTCTGCACAAGTGAGGGGACTGGTAGATAGATGGAGCTTGGCTGGGGAAGGTGAGGGGGATGAGGATAATGATGAATGAAAGAAACTCATGCTGCTAGAAAACCCAACAAAATGTTTTCTGCCAGCAGACAAAGTGAGAAAGTGATGGCCTTGAGTGACAAAACACAGTTGCTTCTTATGACATTCCCCAAACCTGGCAGAAAGGTTTTATGCAAGGCCTGGCTGCTTCCACATAATTTATCTTGGACTAGCCCCATGACCATGTCATCATGCAGCAGACACTTCCACTGTGTTCAGTCATGTCATCTTATAAGATTCCTTTAAGAACTGGTGAATGTATTTCTATGGGCTCACAACACATGGAGTCACCTTCTGAGCCTTTAGCAGAGTGCTTTTTATTTTGCCTGCCACTAAAGAAATTGTAAAATCTGTGGATAAAAAGCACTGGATAAGAGCTAAGTATTATTATTTATTTTTACTGTTTTGATTTTTAATTCCAATCAAATCTTTGAGAAGAGTGAGTGAAATGCAGTCTTTAATGACTGATCCACCATTCACTCTAAGTTGTCCTTTGTTCTCTTTGCAAATTTATAACTAGATTGTTGTCTTAGTTCCACTTGGTTCAGACCATCATCGTCCAAATATTTTTTACCACACTTCCTTTTGATCCAGGAAAATTTAGACTCCAGACCTTTTTAGATGTCAAAACAGCTTTAGGGTTTTATTTTTTTAGGATTAAAACATTGTAGGACATCACTTAGACATTGTCTTTTGGGGATCACTATAAGGGAAATGACATCTGTACACATCTATCTATCTAAGTGGGTTTATATATACAGTAGATAGATAGATAGATATAAAAGACCTGTTTATACATTAATCAGGATGACAGTTCGTCAGGACATCAGTATTCCTGTATTCTCTCCTGTGTTTTCCTACCTAGCAACTACCTCAATAGTCTCAGCTTTCTTCACCCAAGTAATCTTTAAGGAGCATTTATCCAAACAGGCTGGCACATGCATTGCTGAGTGTTTAGAATATGACCCACACTGAGTGAGCATTAGAATTCAGTCATCTGTAGTAAAAGTGGCTCGTCTGTCTGCTTATGTCTGGTGCAGATATTGGCCAAGCTGCCACTTGGAACTCAAAGCACACTTTCTAGAAGCTTTATTGTTTAGAGGTGGAGGGCAGTCAGATGCCCAGATTAGTAGGGCAGTGTTTGTTTAATTATTGCACCTCTTAATTCCTTAATGGTTGCTGCTTGCTAGTCTTCAGGGTTGAGAGCTGTGGAAGCAATTTGGGGAAGGGAAAAAGAAAGTTGCTTAACTGTAATTTGCAATTCTGATACCTTGTTTCTCCCTTAGATCTACACTCTGTCTCTCTCCAATGTCTTTAGAGTTTGGAATCTGTGTTTGCTGCTCTGCATGAACTGGAAATAGCAGTCTTATCTACCTTTGCTTTTTAAGCATAGTCTCAGTACCTGAACCTGTAGGCTTATAACTCTCTGTTTAAACATTCACTACAAAGTGATTTTTGACCCATGTGCATTGCATTAAACTTACTGAAAATTTATGGAAGAAGCATAGTTGGAGGGCTGCAGTTGACCAGGTAAATAACCTTGTTTTACTCTAAATAATGATCAAAACTTTTGTGTCTTGTAGCACGTTAAGCTTAAAACATTCATCAGAAACTTGGTATCCAGCTTGATAGTATTTCTGATTTATAGGCAGAGGATTTAGTAAGCAATTTTACAATACGGTACTGACCTTCTGTTCCATATACAGTATTTGATGAGAGTAGGGGAAATTGGTCACAATTTGTTATTAATGCAGCACTGGAACATTTGTAATGCAGCAGCAAGGTCACTTTTGATTTCTGCAGCCTACATAATATTTAGATGGGTCCAGCTCCAAGCTATCAAGGCTTATGGTGTGTTCATTGGAAGCTTTTATGAGCCTCATGCCATTCCTTCTGTAGGATATGACCTGCTTTCATTGGTAGTCTCTGAATGTAAGAGCCCAGCTGCAAGCATATCCTGCAAAAATGATTAGCCAATAATGGTGCACTGGGGTGTAAAATAGCAGTTGTAATAACAGATTACTCCATTAGGCTTCTTCATTGACTGAATAAAGACCTGATTGAGTGAAGAATGTAGAAAAATGTACTCTTCTGACTTAAACTTAAAGGATTCGATAAAATAACAAATTTAGGGGTAAGAGGAGTGCCATTAAATTGAAACCAGAGAGATTTGCAAATTAGAATTTGAGTAATTTCCTAGTCTCACTTTTCCAAAGTGCTATAGACACTAACAAAAGGAATTGTGAATCAGCTGCCTTTAACATAATTTATAGACCTAAGGTAATCTTTGCAATATTCAGGTTTGTGGGAACAAATGAAGCAGTAATCATATCATAGTTTTCAGACTTGTATTGTCCTATGCTATAAACCAAAATTAAATAGTTATACTTATTTATAAACATTGTTTCATTCCTAGCAAACCTAGTTTTTGCTCACCACAGACTTGGCGGCTGAAGAAATACTAAGGAGATTAGAATAATATTTTAAAGTAATCAATTTTGGGGCATAACTTTAACCAGTAAGGAAGGTTTGGAGGCTCCTTATTCCTTTAGCTTTCCTTTGCTTATTTACACATACATTTACTGTGGTTAAGTACTTGCTTTCTTGATGGTTTGAATTTGCATTCAGTTGCCTAATTCATTCACTCTTACTTAAGAAACTCTTTAGTACAATATATTTAGTACATTATATTTAATCACTTACAGACTTGTTAATATTTTGCTTTTGAAATATGGGACTATTTCCATTATATCTTCTCTGCCTGGTCAGATCCTGAATGACAAAATGTCACTGTGTTATGGTGCATTGTCACCAGCTGAGGGTAAGTAACTAGGAGCATCTTTTCTCCTTCTCCCTAACACACAGCATCACAGAAAGAGGGAGCAAATGAGCAATCAAGATATTTTTTAAAAATAAGGCCGAAGTAGTTACATCAGTATATTCTGATGTCCTCACTCTGCTGTGATGTACGTCAGCTAAGCAGGACAAATGAGGCTGCATTCTAATGGAATATATTCACAGGTATAAAAGACTCTCTTAAATCTGTGTCCTACAGTTCAATATTTGCATTTTGGTTTATTGCACTTCAGGATGAATTTTTCAGAACATCCCTGTGCATTTGCAGAAATAGTGTCCCAGGCTGAAGCTCCCACCTGCTCCTTTAGAGAGCTGTGGCAGCATTGCACCAATATATTTCTCCTTTCTGTACTCATGTTTTGTTTTTGTTTGTTTTTTCATTCCTGCCTTGTCAAATGGTTCGCCAATCCTAACACTTCTTCCAGAAGTGGCTTTTTGGAGGCAGCATTTCCTGTGTATGGCTCATCTGAAACACTTTCTCCTTTCTTCCTCCCCGCTTCTTACTGGTGTGTAACTCCTCACTTATTTTGTTATCCTCTTTTCTCATTTTCCACACCACCCATGAATAAAAAAAGGCCATTCTGGGTCAGACCAGTGGTCCATCTAGCCCAGTATCCTGTCTTCCAACACTGCCAGATGCTTCACAGGGAATGAACAGAACAGGGCAACTATCAAGTGTAGTATCTGTTCTTATCAGTTTAATGGACTGAATCACAGAACAGTGTGTGTTACTTTGCATTTATCAACATTGAATTTCCTCTGCCATTTTGTTCCCCATTCACCCAGTTTTGTGATATTCTTTGTAACTCTTTGCAGTCTGCTTCCTACTTAACTATCTTGAGTAATTTTGTACAGTCTGCGAACGTTGCCACTTCTCTGTTTATCCCCTTTTCCAGAATATTTTTGAATAAATTGAACAGCACAGGTCCCAGCATAAATCCTTGGGGGACCCTGCTATTTACCTCTCTCCCCTGTGAAAACTGACTGTTTCCTCCTATCTTTTAACTAGTTACTGATCCATGAGAAGACCTTCCCTCTTATCTCATGACTGTTTACTTTGCTTAAGAGCCTTTGGTGAGGGACCTTGTCAAAGGCTTTCTGAAAGTCCAAGTACACTATATCAACTGGATCGCCTTTGTCCACATGCTTGTTGACTTCTCAAAGAATTCTAATAAATTAGTGAGGGCCCTTTACAATAGGCTTGTTGACTCTTCCCCAACATATTGTGTTTATCTGTGTGCGATAATTTTGTTCTTTACTATAGTTTCAACCTATTTTCTTGGTACTGAAGTTTGGCTGTCTGGCCCGTAATTGCCAGGATTCCCTCTGGAACCTTTTTTAAAAATCGGCATGACCTTATCTATCCTCCAGTCACCTGTTACAGGGGCCGATTTCAACAATAGGTTACATAGCACAGTTAGTAGTTCTGCAGTTTCATATATGAGTTCCTTCAGAACTCTTGAGTGAAGACCATTTGGTCCTAGTGACTTATTACTGTTTAACTTTTTGGTATGTTCCAAAACTTCCTCAACTCCTCCATCTGGGGCAGTTCCTCAGATTTGTCATCTGAAAAGAATGGCTCGGGTGTGGAAATCTTCCTCATGGCTTTATGTTCCTTGAGTGCTCCTTTAGCACCTTGATCGTCCAGTGACCCCACTGATTGTTTGGCAGGCTTCCTGCGTCTAATGTACTTAAACACTTTTGCTATTAATTTTTGCTAGTTGTTCTTTAAATTCTTTTTTAGTCCGCCTAATTATACTTTTATACTTGACTTGCCAGGGTTAGCACTCCTTTCTATCTTCCTCACTAGAGTTTGACTTCCAGTTTTTAAAGGATGCCTTTTTGTTGCTAACCGCCTCTTTTACTGTGCTGTTGTGCTGATGTGGAGTTTTTTGGTCCTTTTATTGTTTGTTTGTTTTTATTTGGGGTATGCATTTAGTTTGAGCCTCTGTTATATTTCTAAAATAGTTTCCATGCAGCTTGCAGGCATTTCACTTTTTTATGTCTATTTAACTAGATTCTGTGTTAAAAAAAATTCTCATTTTTGAAGTTAAATGTTATTGTGGTGGGTATGTTTCTCCCTACAAAGCTATTAAATTTAATTACAGTACAGTCACTATTACTGAACGGTTCAGCTATATTCACCTCTTGGACCAGATCCTGTGCTGCACTTAGGACTAAATAAAGAATTGCCCCTCCCCTTGTGGATTCCAGGACTAGTGCTCCAAGGAGCAATCATTAATGGTGTCTAGAAATTTTCTCCTTTCATCCCTTCAGTGACACCTGGCAGACCAGGTGCCACCTCATGCCAAGGGCCCTCGGTCTCAGCTGAACACTAACCAATACATAGCTGGAAACCAGTCTGGCTCATCTGTGTGTTAGTATTGTTAAAATAGATGTTAAGTTTATAAGTATGTGTTTAGACTTTATGAAATGCTTGTAGGATGCTGCATATTAGGGCTGTCAATTAATCATAGTTAACTCAAGCGATTAACTCAAAACAAATTAACTAGATTAAAAAAATAATTGCCATTAAACAATAAGAGAATACCAATTGAAATTTATTATGAATATTTTGGATGTTTTTCTATATTTTCAAATATATTGATTTCAGTTACAACACAGAATATAAAGTGTACAGTGCTCACTTTATATTATTTTTTATTACAAATATTTGCACTGTAAAAAGATGTACAAAAGAAATAGAATTTTTAATTTTACCTCGTACAAGTACTGTAGTGAAATCTCTTTATTGTGAGAGTTCAACTTCCAAATGTAGATTTTTTTTTTTGTTACATAACTGTACTTAAAAACAAAACTATGTAAAACTTTGGAGCCTACAAGTCCATTCAGTCCTACTTCGTGTTCAGCCAATCACTAAGACAAACAAGTTTGTTTACATTTATCGGAATTAATGCTTCCCGATTCTTATTTACAGTGTCACCTGAAAGTGAGACCAGCGTTGTCATGGCACATGGGGGGAGGGATAGCTCAGTGGTTTGAGCATTGGCCTGCTAAACCCAGGGTTGTGAGTTCAATCCTTGAGGGGGCCACTTGGGGATCTGGGGCAAAATCAGTACTTCGTCCTGCTAGTGAAGGCAGGGGGCTGGACTCAATGACCTTTCAAGGTCCCTTCCAGTTCTAGGAGATGGGATATCTCCTTTTTTTTTTTTTTTTTTTTTGTAGCCGGCGTTGCAACTTATTTACGTGCCAGATGTGCTAAACATTCGTATGCCTCCTCAAACTTAGGCCACCATTCCAGAGGACATGCTTCCACGTTGCTGACGCTTGTTAAAAAATGAATGCATTACTTAAAATTGTCGCTGAACTTCTTGGGGGAGAATTGTATGTCTCCTGCTCTGTGGTTTTACCCGCATCCTGACATATATTTTGTGTTATGGCAGTCTCAGATGACGACCCAGCACATGTTGTTTGATTTAAGAACACTTTCCTTGCAGATTTGACAAAACACAGAGAAGATACCAATGTGAGATTTCCAAAAATAGCTACAGCACTCGACCCAAGGTTTAAGAATCTGAAGTGCCTTCCAAATTCTGAGAGGGACGAGATGTGGAACATGCAGTCAGAAGTCTTAAAAAAGCAACATTCTGATGCAGAAACTACAAAACATGAACCACCAAAAAAGGAAATCAACCTTTTGTTCGTGGCATCTGACTTACATGATGAAAATGAACGTGCATCAGTCCGCACTGCTTTGGATTGTTATCAAACAGAACCCATCATCAGCATGGAAGCATGTTCTTTGGAATTCTGGTTGAAGCATGAAGAGGCATTGAAATGTTTAGCATATCTGGCATGTAAATACCTTGCAACGCCAGCTACAACAGTGCCATGCAAACACCTGTTCTCACTTTCAGGTGACATTGTAAATAAGAAGTGGGCAACATTATCTCTTGTAAATGTAAACAAACTTGTTTGTCTTAGCGATTGGCTGAACAAGAAGTTAGGACTTGGTGGACTTGTAGGCTCTAAAGTTTTACATTATTTTATTTTTGAGTGCAGTTACCTAAAAAAATGTTTAGATTTGTAAGTTGCACTTTCACGATAAAGAGATTGCACTACCGTACTTATGAGGTGAATTGAAAAAATTATTTTGTTTATCTTTTTTACAGTGCATATATTTGTAATCAATAATAATAGAAAGTGAGCACTGTACACTTTGTACTGTGTTGTAATTGAAATCAATATATTTGAAAATGTAGAAAACATCCAAAAATATTTAAGTAAATAGTATCTATTATTATTTAACAATGTGATTAAAACTGCAATTAATCATGATTAATATATGCAGTAGGGCTGTCAAACGATTACAAAAATTAATCTCACTTATAAGATCTGTACCCCATATTATAAAGTGATATTAAGTGTTTGCATTATAATCCTCTGTGATCCTATAAGCCATCAAACAGGAAAGGAGCATTAATTATTGTAAAATGCTGGCTTCCTACAGAGGGTGTTAGGTCCTGCCCACCAAGAAGGCCTATTGAAACAAAATGAGACATTGTGAAACATCAAAGAACAAAGACTTTAATTGTCTTCCACTGCACTCCCTCAAGAGGAGACATGCGAGTGAACTCATCCCATCCGCTTGAACTCTGGGGGGGAAGAAGATAAAAATCCTGACAAGTTTTCTAAGCATAAGGATAGGATCCCCAGCTGCTTAGCCTAGGTTAGCTCTGAAGAACATATAGATCTTGCATATTACAGGAGCTTCTATCACCTTTTGGAACCTAAGACTGTAACTCATTTATGTATGTATGTTTACCTGCTTTAACCTTGTAAATAACCTTTTCCTTAGTTAATAAATCTTTAGTGTATATTATAGGATTGTCTACAAGCATTGTCTTTGGTGTAAAATCTAAAGTGCAATTGACTTGTGGTAAGTGACCGGTCCTTTGGGATTGGAAGTAACCTGAATATTGTTGTGAGTTTCTGGTGTAAGGGACCATCTATCACAGAGGCAAGCATGCGTAGGTGGCAAGATAGACTGGAGTACCCAAGGGGACTGTCTGTGACTTTGTTGTTAAGCTGTTATAGTGTCTGAGGAGTTTACACCTGATACTTGGTTGGTGAAATTTAAGTATAGAACTCACAATCAGTAAGAGGTTTGTGCCCTGTTTCTTAATAGTCTGCTCTGAAGTTGGTACTCAGGTTCTTACCAACCTAGACAGTTTGACATCTTCCTGAGATGACATATGGGTATATGTCAATATGGGGATAGTTGAAATCCCCCATTATTATTCGGTTTTCTGTTATTGTAGCCTCTTTAATCTCCCTGAGCATTTCACAGTCACCATCACCATCCTGGTCAGGTGATCAGTAATATATTCCTACTGCTATACTCTTACTGTATGTATTTTCACCACTGTGCTCCTTTCCCTTCAACCTTTGTCTGCCCCACGTCTGGGCTCTGTGGGGAGGGGAGGACTGGTGTATGGGCTGGTGGCTGCCCCGTAGCTGGGCTCTGGGGAGGAGGGCTGGGAGCTGCCCCCTGGGAGGGAGGGCTGGTGTTTGGGCCAGGGGGTGCCCCATGGCTTGGCTCTGGGGGAAAAGGGGTACAGGTATCTGGGCCAGGGAGTGCCCTGCAGCTGGGCTGTGGGGGGATGGGAGTGTGGGTATCTGGGCTCTGGGGGGCCCCACACAGCCCCCTCCAGCACTTCCCAACTGGAACTGGTTTGTTAGGGCTTTCTTTAACTCTCTATTCCTGGAGGAATCTTTTTTGCTGTTGACTGTATTGTTGACATACTTGTTGGCAGGTATTTTGAAATAAATTACCAAAATAATTGAAACTGGAGTGATTCTATTGTGTTATTTTGACAAAATATGCAGAATTTTTAATTTTTTGGCACAGAATTCCCCCAGGAGTCACTGTGACAATAAGGAGCCAGACAAGAAAGACAAAGCTTGAGCAGCCAGTAAGGGGGTACGGGTGCAGGCTAAAGATGGTGGCATCGTTTTGTCTTTGTCTGTCATCCTCTTGTCATCCCAGATGATGGAGTAGGGGATAATGGTTCCTTCATTTCTCTCACTTCCCCCAACAGAGTCCTGATGGCTAGTTGCTACAAAGTCCACTGTGCTCTGAGCAAAAAGCTTTCCTCTTATGACTAGTACCCAGCTTGCTCAGCGAACTCACCTGCACACCACACCAAGTTCACAGATGCCTTTGGCAAAGAACTTTTTGGCATCCCACCCTCAATCTTGGAGTCAGAAGGAGAAAATAGCCAACAATATGGACAATTTAAAAATAAACCCTGTGCATAAGTTTGTCTTTAGCCTGTGAAGCCTTTATGGGAGGGATTGTCTCTTTTCTGTATTTGTACAGTGCCCAGCACAACTGGACCTAAATCCTGACTGCAGCCTTTGTGTGCTAGTGTAATACAGTATAAATATTTATTATTACAGCTGATGATGATGATTATAATAATAACAATAAAAATCACCCTTGAGGCACACACTTAACACAGATTAGCCTTCAGGAGCTCCATTAAACTAAATGTGTATTCATAGTGTATTTTTTGTGTCTTTTTCCCTTCTAGTTCTGTATCTCCCAGCTTCATTCTTTTCCTATATCTTTACATCTGTACTTCCGCATTTGTCATTTTCTCTCTCTCTCATTTGTCTCTCACCATTCACACTTTTTCTAGGGTCTCCATTAGGGTGATTAAATGTCCCGATTTTATAGAGACAGTCCCAATTTTTGGGTCTTTTTCTTATATAGGCTCCTATTGCCCCCCACCCCGTCCCGATTTTTCACATTTTCTGTCTGGTCACACTAGTCTCCATACTCCTTCCTTTCCTTTATTTTTAGTGTGCGCTTGGGCACCATTTAAAGTAAGTGGCAAATGTATTCCTTATGTTTAATATGGTGTATACCTTCAATACCACAGTGTGGAAACTATCAAGACTTTAATGGCATTGAGTGTGCATGTGTGTACATATATATGTATGTATTGATACATACATATCCAACTCTGCTAAGAGATCATCTTTTGGAAGAAGGAAAAGAGTGATCGATCTCTCAAGATATAGTGTGTGTGTGTCTGTACATGAGTGGGCACACACACACCTCTCTCTTTCCTTCCAGGCCCACTTCCCAAGGGATGGGGTTTTGGCTTAGCGCGTGATCTTCAGGACCCTTCATCCTGCGTTCCAACCTTGGGGCTTCTGTCTCATGGCAGGGTAGGGTGATTCAATTAGTTTATTTGAAATGTGGTCTAATCTGGCACAAGGGGCTCTGGGGTATAAAACTCTGAGTATGACAATTCGAAAAGGTGGTCTCCACATGTGAGGGAAGTGAACTTGATGTATGTCTTAGGTGGCTGTCAAGACTTAGAACGTGCCAATTCATGGAGGTAACGGATCTGTAGAGGTATTTAAGAAGAATTTCAGGGTAACCTCTGATATGAAGTGCCCTAGATTTCAACCTATGCATAAGGCTGCTCCTGCTGCAGACCTGCTCATGTGAATTTACACCCTTCTGGGTCAGCTGGTTTCAGAACAGTGTGACAGTCAGTGGAACAGTATAGCCAAATGTAGAACTTCCTTATGAAATAAGAGACATTTGATGACCTTGCAAAAGTTATGTTGGTGACAAATGAAAATTTGGTCATTGTTATTCCTGTTTGCAAAAGTGAGTAATGTTTCAGTGATGTCTCTTGTTTCTAGATCACCTCTCTTGTGACACTCCAGCTTTTAACCTTGGTTGGCCATGATGACCAGCTTGATGGACCGAAGTACAAATGTACTGTCTCTCTAGACTTCATCAGGGCTATTGCAAGGTAAGATTGTTAAATAGCATTTAATGTTGCATGCACAGACCTGTATAAAAGGTTTAGATTTCAAAACCAATTCTTTGTTTAACCATTTATACTGGCTTCCTGCAGTGCACAGTGATACGGGAGTGATACTTGTTGATCCTTTTCTCTCCATTCTTCAACTCAGTACTGAGGGGCTGTCAGCCGCGAAGCATTCAGTAATAGAGAATCTCATGGCCTGTCACAGGGTGATGTTAGTGGTCTCTTAGAAAAGCACACAGATTCCTTCCTTGCCAGTGGGCTGACAGTGAGAGGCTATGACATGGTTAGCTACAATCTTCATGGAAAATGTGGCTGAGCCATTTATGTGAAATCTGATATTTATGAGGGGGCCCTACCAACTACTTTGCCTCACTGTGATATTGTAAGAGTTAGTCAGTTTGAAGTTGCAAATGTTTATAAACCTGCTGATGTAGCCTGAAACACCCCATCTTGACAAACACTTCAACATCCATCCATCTGTTAGGGGCTTCAACAGTCACCACACCTCCTGGGGCTATAAGAGAATCTGACAAGAATGGACAGGATCTCACAGACTGGGCTTCTATAAATGATCTATAGTTCTTTCATTTCCTTAAGCAGCCAGCCACTTTTTCTCTGCATGATGGAAGTACTGCTGTTCTACTGACCTCAAGTGTACTGTGCTGACCACAAGACATCTCAACGGGGCGGTGACATTACATTCCATATTCTTCATAGAAATATTGATATGATATGGTATAACTAAGATATACTTTATGCAAGATGGCCCATGTGAGGTATCATTAGAAAGGTCATGATTTACTGAATATGTTTATCCAATTTGTATGCATGTATCATTTTTGTATCTGAAGCTGGAAATATTGACCATATCTCTGTATTACAAATGTGCTACGTTGGATGAGGCCAGACAATGTTAGTGGCTTACTGAAGAAATGCACACAAGCATAAGGATTACCCAGGAACTGTGTGCAATAGACACCTCTCAGAGACAGCTCGACACAGTGGGAACTGTTTGACCCAGGTCACAGCAAAAAAGGTTTCCAGCGTGTGGGGGGAAGATATAAAAGAGGGACAATGACAACAGGAGAGGACCTCACTCACCCTACAACACACCTGAAATCAACTGAGGAACAAAGACCGAACTGTGGGAAGTGATGGTCCCAGGCTGGAAGGATTTTTAGCCTGTGTAAGAAAACCTGGGAAAGCCAAGGCAACTTGTGCCTTAAGAATCTGCCAGCCTGTTTATCATTCAGAGTGAGAATTTGCTAATTTGTATCCTACGTATCTAGTGTGTTAAGCTCAGTTTGCATGTTTTGTTTCATTTGCTTAGTAATCTGCTTTGTTCTGTTTGCTATCCCTTGAACCACTTAAAATCTCTCTTTTATAGTTAATAAAATGTATTTTGTTTATTATTAAACCCAGTTAATGCAATTTCTAACAGGAGGGGGCAAGAAGTCCTGCACATCTCTTTTCACACTGAGGAAGAGGGCGGATTTTTATGAGCTTGTGCTGTGTAGATTTTTCTATGCAGTGCAAGACAGCATTATTTTGGATTTATCTCCCAAAAGGTGTGCACATGAGTGCTGGGGAAGTCCTCTCACACAGAGCTGACTTCAGTCTGTGACTGCAGCGGGGTGTGGCCCTACCTGTGTGTGTGTGCTGCAAGAGGCCAGAGAGCCTAATTCAGCAAAGCAGGGAGCGGGAACCCAGGCTGGTTAAGCAAGAGAGGCTCAGTGAAATCCTAGTACATCAGGTGGCATCCCAGAAGAGGGGTCCGACTCGTCACAGGGGCCAACCGTTACCAGCCTCCTGTGGAGTTCTTGGAAACTTCCCACACAGCCAGTACCTGTCCCCTTCTGCCCTATTCTTATTCTGATAGGAGTGACAATCTCCATAATAATCACTATACCTAGATTATGGTGGAATTATAGAAGGGAAGACTGGAAAAAACTGTCAGTTGATCAATGAGCACATAGTGTGAATACCACATAATATTCTGAAGAATATTGCTTACACTTGCTTCTCAAAAGCAATCTTTGAAGCAGACACTAAATCCATCCCATGTGGCCAACAAAAGACTTACGTAGCCTGCTTAGATGTGGAATGCATAGAACTTCTGAAGCAGTGTGAAGAATCTGATAACTTAGAGACAGCAAACCACTGACAACCTCTATGCCTGTTGCAGGGAATGTTGGGAATAAGTTACATCAACTACGGATGTGACAAGATCTAGCAGGAAAGCACAGTCATTCAGAAGGAAGCTTGGCGCAGCACAGAAACCACTAACCATACACCAGAGGAAAGTGTCCCCAAACAGCATCACCACACACCTAACCAATATGACAGAAGCCAACAGGGACATGCCATTTGAGGAATCAGTAAAGAGGGAATGGCACCCATAAAGATTGTCTCCACCTTCATGTGAATACGACATCTTTCAGCCTTTATCCACTGAAGATGTGAAGAGAGCACTACTGAAAGCAAGAAAAACATGTGGCCTTGACAAGATTGCACGAGAAATTCTGTTCCATCTTTGTAAGAAGAGCATAAAATGATTGTCAACAGCTATACCAAAACCAGGAAAGCACCAATCCGTTCCAGCTAGCTACAATAGGATAATCACTTCTGAGCTGTACTTACAAACTTTTGGAGCAACTAATTCCGCAAAGAATCATGCCCACAGTAGAACAGGATCTGAGTGATGAACAGGGCAAGGTTCCAGACCTAGTTCTTGCTCTTACCACCTGTACAGAAAATGGTTTTCAACAGAAGGAAAAAAGACAAGAGGTTGTGTTTCTTGACTACTGTCTGGCACATTGGCCTGTTGATCATGATGTCAAAGATGTTACCTCAATGGGTTGTTATAGTTACGGAAATAATCTTTTGAAACAGACAATTCCAGGTGATGCTAGAAAATAAACTGAGCACATGGAGGATCCAGAAGAACAGATTCCCTCAGGGATCTGTTTTTGCCCTACACTTTTTCAATATATTTACAGAAAGATCTACCTCCAACAATCTCAAAGCCATTCAAGTATGTGGATGACATCTTCCTAGCTTAAAGAGACAGGGACTTCAAAAAGACCAAGGACAATCTGAACCAAAATATGGCAGCTATCAGTGGCTACTGCAGTAATTGGAGTCTTAAATCCAGTGTGTCAAAGACGGTGTCCTCATGTTTTCACCTCAATCATGAAAATGCTTCATGAGGACTCAGCACCTTGAATGGAGAATGACTAGCACAGGACCCAAAGCCAATATATCTAGGTGTAACAGAAGGTTACTCACCTTGTGCAGTAACTGAGGTTCTTCGAGATGTGTCCCCCTGTGAGTGCTCCATTTTAGGTCATTGTGCACCCTGTGCCTCTAGTCAGAGAATTTCAACAGCAATACCCAGCTAGGCCACACATTCGTTCGCCCCATCTCACGCCTATGGTGGCAGTTGATTAGCACTGTGCGGCCGCCCCACCTCTCAGTTCCTTCTCTACCACAGAGTAATGATGAGAACTCCGAAGTGGAGGGGAGGAGGGAGGGTAGTGGAGCACCCACAGCGACACACATCTTGAAGAACCTTAGTTACTGCACAAGGTGAGTAACTCTCTCTTCTTCAAGTGATGTCCCTGTGGGTGCTCCACTTTAAGTGACTGTATAGCAGTGCCCCTTGGTGGGAGGAGGGATTCGGAGTTAGTTCTGAATAAACGAGAGGATCATGTGTCCCAGCTGTGTGTCAGGTGCTTAGACCTGATCAGTGATATAGTGTTGATGTTTTGCATATGTTGATAATAGGCATTTCTTTCAGGAAGGCAGCGGATGTGGCTACAGATCTTGTGAAGTGTGTTCTGACCCATGAGTGGGAGGAGGGGTGTGGAGGGCATGTTGTCAGTAATAGAGGTAGATGCAATCTGAAATCCATCTAGAAAGTCTCTGCTTAGCAGTGGGTTTGCCTTTGGAACATTCTGTGATGGAGAGGAACAATTTAGGAGACTTTCTGAATGACTTGGTCTGTTCAAGATAAAAGGCTAGCATTGTTCTGATGTCCAGGGTGTGGAAAATTGCCTCTTGTCTATCCTTGTGAGGTTTAGGGAAGAACGTGGGAAGATGGATAGGTTGATGAATGTGGAAGGAAGAAGGAACTTCAAGCAAATATTTAGGGTGAGGTCTGAGAGTGACCTTCCATAAGACCCCCTATTTCTCCCACATGCCTAGCGGACATGATGGCAGCTAGGAAGGCTACTTTCATGGAAAGATGTAGAAGAGAACATATGGCCAAAGGTTCGAATGGGGCGGTTGTGAGAGATCGAAGCACAAAGGTCAGGTCCCACAGGGACATTGGGGGCTCTGGGTTCTGGGTAGAGGTTGCACACTCCCTGGAGGAATCTTGATAATTGAATGAGCAAATTGGGTTATCATAAGGAGTGGTTCTAGAGTAATGCTGTTTGCCCTGTTCATTAACTGCATCGACTACCAATAAATTTGGCTGAGAGTGTCTGAATAGGAATTCAAACCCTTTTGAAGGGACGTAATATTTTTTGTCCTCCCTCTTACATGTGGGTGGGATGGTAGCGGGGGGTCTGCAAGATGTTTGTGGCGGGTTCCATGAATGCTGTGTTAATCAGGAGGGCAATCTTGGAGGAGGCAGACGTGTGGAGTATGTCCAAGAGCTCGTGACGTGACTCAAAGATCTCCTCTAGGGGTATCTGGTGTGTGTCTGCTATTCTTTTGAAGAGTTCTGGGAAATTTCTGAAATGGTCTCCAGCAGTAGGCAGAGGGGGCATGATAGTCTCGTCTGGTGAGAATGAAGTGGCGGTAGCAGGAGCTGCCTCCCGATCTAAGACTAATTCTGTCTCCTCAAAGGTCAGTTCGGGAGGGGCATCTATTGGCACTGTGAATTTTGGTGAAGAGTGCCTGTGTACCTTCATGGTGCCACTCAGGTTTGGGGCAGTACTGTCTATGAGCTGCCCACGGGTCCCAGAATGCCCACTGAGGTGGGAAGGGCTTAGGTGGAGGCCCCCAGGTGACCATACCATCCCTGAAAATCAGGCTGCGGCACATGTTTAGGGCGCTGCTGATGTGCAGACCAAACACTGCCTTGTATAGGTGAAGTGTGTTGGGAGGAGAAAGCCTCCCCTTCCTCGTCCTCCTAACTAGAGAAAGGAGGGGCAGATCTAGTTGGTGGAGTGAATGGCAGTGAAAGTACCAAAGAAGTATTGGTACCGAGGAGAGATGATTCTGGTACTGGGGCAATCGTCAGGTCCTTCGGTGCAAGAAACTGTTGAGGTTGCAGTACCGATGGAGGTATCTGTGTGGAATGCGGTACGGAGAATTGTGGTGGTACTGGAAGACAATGCGGTACCAATGGGAACAGAGCCGGCATAGACCATGCAGAGGATGGCATGGTAATCTGTAGTGCAGTAGTATCTGTGCTGTGCATCATAGAGCCAAGAGGTGACGTTGTCTGTAGCGTGCAGAGTTGCTCGGTACCGAGCGCTTTGTCTGTGCTACTGGTGCTGAGGTAGAGGGGGCAGTCTTCTCTGCCCTCCTTAGAGCCTGCCACTTAGGGTCTATGGCTTTGACGGAAGCACCGGGACCGGCGGTCCCTGCCGACTCAAAGGTACTAAGCTGCGGCGTGGTCGGTACCGATGTGATGGATAGAATTGGGGAACACTTCCTCTTTGACGCGGTCTTGGTAGGGGGAATGTTAGCTCTCATCTGTCCACGTCCTTTAGGAGACAGTTTCTTTCCTTGTGGGGTAGAGTAGGGGGGTCTGTCAGAAACCGCATGTGGTGATAGGGCGACAGGAGAAGTTTATGATCCCAGGTCTGAGGCGGGATGGAGGGAATTCTCCATCAGGATAAGTTTCGGTTTAAGGTCCCTCGCTTTCCTTGTCCGGGCCTTAAGATTGTGGCACTATATACACTTTTGAGGTGCATGAGTTTCCCCCAGGCACCGGACACGTCGCGAGT
The DNA here is from genome assembly GCF_013100865.1 of Trachemys scripta elegans. Taxonomy (NCBI): domain Eukaryota; kingdom Metazoa; phylum Chordata; order Testudines; family Emydidae; genus Trachemys; species Trachemys scripta. The sequence goes on along the minus strand of NC_048298.1, from coordinate 24,686,328 downwards.
GTCCGTTGGAGATTGGAATTGCCTCACGACATGCGGCGTTTAAAGCCAGGAGACCCTGGCATTCTGAGGAAAAATAACGACCCTTAAGGGGATGAAATGAAAAAAAAATTTTTTTAAATGGGGAGAAAAGTAGTAAAGGGATCTTAACCAAAAAACCTAACTGCACTATACTAATTGACTAATCTAACTAAACTAATTCTGAAGTAAAGTGAGTGAAGGCACTGCCAGAGCTCCGACTAGGAACCAAGGCAGTTGAGAAGGAACTGAGAAGGGGGGTGGCCCCACAGTGCTAATCAACTGTCGCCACTGGCGAGAGCTGGAGAGAGCACATGTGTGGCCTGGCCAGATACTGCTGTCGAAGTTCTCCGTCTAGAGGCTCAGAGCATACAATCACCGAAAGTGGAGCTCCCACATGACTCAAAGAAGAACTCTAGGTTGTACACTTAAGTACCTAAAAGGACACTTCACCAAGGTAGTTGAGGAGATTAAGAACTGAAATGGCCTTCTAAATAAGCTAGCAGGCTCAACTTGGGGAGTTAAAGTGCAAACACTCTGCTACTCAGTTGGAGAACAGCAGGAACAATGAGACCAAAAAACACCAAGTGGCTAGCAGTCCTTTTTAATATCCTGCCTCCTAACATCAGGTGTTGTATTGCAGCAAAAATACAGGAGATGCCACAACTACCACTTTTTAAAAGATACATGAGAGGTGCATTGCCACTGACTCATCAGCACATGACCAATCTGGACTATGTTACTGACCATCTCTACAGCGGATGCTGTCACATTATGGTGAGCAGAATGGGAATGAGCTGCTCCCTCTGTCAGAAACTCCTTCATCACCACTCAGCCTTATGAGAGACAGTGTGGCAGCTCGAAGCCAGGCAATCTCTCGTAGAAATTCAACCATTTCAGATGTGGAGTGGTGAGATGTGTGGGAAATGACCACACCTGGTGACTCAGGAACAGCTCTGTGTATTGCTGCGGTGCGGTTGAGGATGCTGCACGCCTATCAAAGGCTGCTCATCTCATGCTGGTCTATCCCTGATGCTACTGAATGGCTAAAATGTGTGTGATGTGTACTTAAGCCCTTTGATATTTTTGCCTCATACATCTGTTTTATCTCCCTACTTTATATTTTGAACCTTTTCCCATCTTTATTAAGCTACTGGCACATTTGCTAATAATAGTGGAAATTAGTAAAAACACAACAGAAAACCCCAAACATGTCAACACACTGAATGGTGTATGGGGAGTTACCATAACATTAATACCAAGGGTATTTAAACCAAAGGGTTTAAACAGGGTGCATGATGAGAACATAGCAGCATTGCTTCACTAATTTCTATAAAGCACATTCGTGTAGTGCCATAACAGTTGTCTCTATACCAAGGTGATTGTGAATTTGAAACATGGGTAAAAGAGCTCTTCTATTAGCCCTTTGTTTTCCTCCCTTACATTCTCTCTGCATCTTGACTAAACAGAATTTTTTCATATTTTACTGTTCCATTTTCAAAACATGGTCAGTGTTATCAAATAATTCTGCCATTTCTATTCATTGGGCCATTACAGTGTGCTGTAGGAAATCAGCCTAATTGAAGTGGCTTGAATTTCTTTAAAAATATTCCTCATATTATGTTGTTTTGTTTTGGAGGTTTTGTTTTCACTTACAAAGTACTTGGACTTCAACAATTTCCACCCCACCATCAACCTCAGCCTGGACCAGTCCACACAAGAGATCCACTTCCTGGACACTACAGTGCAAATAAGTGATGATCACATAAACACCACCCTATACCGGAAACCTACTGACCGCTACACTTACCTACATGCCTCCAGCTTCTATCCAAGACACATCACACGATCCATTGTCTACAGCCAAGCCCTAAGATACAACCGACTTTGCTCCAACCCCTCAGACAGAGACAAACACTTACAAGATCTTTATCAAGCATTCGTAAAACTACAATACCCACCTGGGGAAGTGAGGAAACAGATTACAGAGCAAGACGGGTACCTAGAAATCACCTACTACAGGACAGGCACAACAAGGACAATAACAGAACACCACTGGCCATCACATACAGCCCCCAGCTAAAACCTCTCCAGCGCATTATTCACGATCTACAACCTATCCTGGAAAACAATCCTTCACTCTCACAGACCTTGGGAGGCAGGCCAGTCCTCGCTTACAGACAACCCTCCAACCTGAAGCAATACTCACCAGCAACTACACACCATACCACAGAAACACTAACCCAGGAACCAATCCCTGTAGCAAACCTCGTTGCCTACTCTGTCCCCATATCTACTGTGGTGACACCATCAGAGGACCCAACCACATCAGCCACACCATCAAGGGCTCATTCACCTGCACATCCACTAATGTTATATATGCCATCATGTGCCAGCATAGCCCCTCTGCCATGTACATTGGCCAAACCGGACAGTCCCTCCGCAAAAGAATAAATGGACACAAATCGGACATCAGGAATGGTAACATACATAAGCCAGTAAGTGAACACTTCAATCTCCCTGGTCATTCTATTACAGATTTAAAAGTCACTATCATTGAACAAAAAAACTTCAGAAACAGACTTAAAAGAGAAACAGCAGAACTAAAATTCATTTGCAAATTTAACACCATTAATCTGGGCTTGAATAGGGACTGGGAGTGGCTGGCTCATTACAGAAGCAGCTTTTCCTCTCCTGGAATTGACACCTCCTCATCTATTATTGGGAGTGGACTACATCCACCCTGATTGAATTGGCCCTGTCAACACTGGTTCTCCACTTGCGAAGTAACTCCCTGCTCTCCATGTGTCAGTATATAATGCCTGCATCTGTAACTTTCACTCTATGCATCCGAAGAAGTGAGGTTTTTACCCACGAAAGCTTATGCCCAAATAAATCGGTTAGTCTTTAAGGTGCCCAGACTCCTTGTTGTTTTTGTAGATACAGACTAACACGGCTACCCCCTGATACTTGCTTTCAGTTGGGACAGAAAGCTTTTGCTTGACAGATGGGGCTCAAAGTGTGTAGCTCTAGTTTTTGCTCCTGCAACATGGAGAGGTCTTATGAAATTTCCAGTGAGCTGTCTTTGCCAAGTTGCTCTGACCTTTTGATATTTGTAGCCTCCTGGGCTTAGTTACCAGCATTTTTCAAAATTACCTTAAAAACGGATTCTGCGGAGATATCCTGTGAATTATATGAGGTTCAGTTTGCAATTTAAGAGAATCTTTAAATATTGACTTGGACTTGTGTAGAAAAATAATAGAGCAGAAATTTGCATAATATCTAATAAGAATACTGGAATATTATCTTTTTAATTTACTTTATAATTATTAGTTTTAAAACTAATGAAAAATAAAACAGCAAAGGCTTTCAATACCAATCTGTTAACAGATTACAAATTCTAATTAACCATGTAATTGTGTCCAAATAGCATCTCTCTGAAATCAAGACTTACTTATTAAATACAGATATCCTTGGATTGTTCTTAAAATACATTTTGGGTTTTTTCTCTTCTGTTTTTGCAATGGGGAAGGAACTCACTGTAACAAGCAAATCAGAAGCACAAGATGATTGATCATCAAAAGAAAAAGCTATGCAAATACAGACCTTATATCAGATTCAGAATACAACAAAGTACAAGTCTTATGAGGAGTTAAGAAAGCAAAGAAAAAGATTATACAAAGAAAAAAGTGATACAAAAATCCCCAATGATATATACTGAATAATCAAGTTATATTGATCACTTAAATTAACAAAAAAAAAAAAATTATTGGGCAAGCCACCATTGTCCAAACTTTTGGCTTCATGGAAGTCCAGTTATTTTCCTGTTGCTTGGGTTTTAGCTTCAAAGAGGATTCTAACCTCAACAAAATACCAGCCTTCAGGATAGAAACTGCATTGTATTAATTGCTAGTGGAATTACAGAGGGATAAGTTTAGTTCATTCAGATCAGACTTGAGTCAGAACCCCAATTGTGAATACTGTAATGTACTCTGTCCCTAATCCAGATCAGTGCTTTTTCCATGAAAATATTGCTCTAAAATGTTGATCCACAGCATTGTCAAAAAGCACATTATGGTTGTGAGGGGTTGGACCCCCCCCCCTTTTGGGGTGCCATTGGATGTGCTGGGGTCCCACTGAGCCTGCCTGTCCTACCAGCCTGGGTTTCCCTTACACTGTGCTGCTGTGACAGGCTCTTAAGCCCCTTTCCAGCACACACACAGGCAGGGACGCCCCCAGCTGTAGAATATCACAGAGTCTGTGATCAGGTCTGGGTGGGAGGACTCAGCTAGGGGGTGCCCAGCACTCCTGTGCACACACTCTCTGGAGTGTAAACCCAAAATTATATTGTCTTGCGCTGTATAGAGATCTACATATCGTAAGCTCTTAAACATCCCCCCCTCCCTCAGTGTGGAGGAAGATATGCACCACTCTTTGCCCCCCCAGTTATGAATTGCACAAACTGGGTTTTGAAATAAACAAAAAATAAGCTTATTAACTACAAAGGTACATTTTAAGTGATTATAAGGGATAGCAAACAGAACAAAGCAGATTACTGAGCAAATAAAACGAAACTCACAAACTAAGCTTAATACACTAAAGAAACAGGTTACAAATAGTAATTTCTCACCCTAAATGTTGTTTTAGGCAGGTTGCAGTTTCTGCAGCTCAGGGTTCCAGTTACTTCTCTTCACAGGCTACCCCTGTCTTAGCCTGGACTCAGCCCTTGCCTTTCCCCAGCTTAGTTCCTTTGTTTCTTCAGGTGTATTCAGCAGTCTTCCTTCGTAGGCAGGGAGGCAGTGGAGAAGAGATCTGATTAATTCACTCCCCAGCCTTAAATAGGATTTACATATGGCAGGAACCTTTTGTTTCCCTGTTTGATCCCCATGCCCTTCAGTGGAAAAGTACCAGCTCAAGATGGTGTCCTGTACCAGGTGACATGATCACATACCTTGCAGGGTCAAAGCAACCATGAGATAAGGTTTATTTGTAATGTCACAGGAAGGAACTTCAGGAAGATGAGAGATCAGCATCTTCAAAGACTCATTGTCTTTCCTAATGGCCCATCCAGGCTCATTGCCTACTGTCTGGTGGGCGTTCCCCAAGTACACACACAGTTGTAATTGTTACATAGTCAATATTCCTAACTTCAGATACCGGAATGATACATGTGTACAAATTGGATAATAACATTCAGCAAATCATAACCTTTCCAATGATACTTCACATGACCCATCTTGCATAAAACATATCTTAGTTATGCCATATTCATATTATAACAATATTTTATGAAGAATATGAGGTGCAGCGTCACAATGGTAGCCCAACTGTAGCTTAACACAAAATTTGTTGCCAACAATATATAAAAACCAACATAGAGTATGAGAATTCTTATATATTCTCTCTCGTGTGATCTCCAGTTTTTATAAACTAAATCAAGCCAGCAAAAAAACCCCAAAAAACAAACAAACTGTTTCTCTGGAGCCCTCATTTACCTGTGGTCTCTGACAAGCTTCAAGCTCTCTCCATGCTAGTCGCTAGCTGTACAAAGCAGTTAGAGTTGATGAAACAGCCCAGGAAGAAGTGTATGCAGTACTTAGATAACGATCATCCCTACATCTCCTTTGCATCAAATATAAATACCTCTGTCCTCCACCTTTGCTCTATGTCTAATGAAATACAGAATCAGCTCTTGGATGAGGAGCAGCTAGCCAAAGCTGAACCCAGGCAAGATATAGGATGCTGGCAGGAGAAAAGGAAGCACTTCAAAGAACTGTCCGCCTCTGACACATCCAGTGGTTGAGGGAACCTGCCTTTAGATTGTGACCCATAGCCTTGGGTTCATTTGGATTCCTTCATGTTATTGGATGCCCAAATAGTCTTGTCAGCAAAAAACACCTAGTTCCATATGCAACGGGGCCTCATCCTATCTGATGCAGGGCCTGGCCAGAGTGTGATCCACACAGTCCTGCCTTCCAGGCTTTACTATTGTAACTCACTGTGCCCAGGAGTTAAGCCACATGAATGATGTCTGTAAAAAACTCCCACTAGTAAAAAAAAAAAAAAATACAGCAGCTCATCTGCAACACAGCTTGCTGTGAACACATCCACCCTGGTGCTCTGCTGCTTGTACTGGATCTGCAATGAATAGAATCCAGTTCAAGGACTCTGTCCTGATATTCGAAGTGCTCCATTGGATTGAACCAAGCCACCTGAGAGATTAGTTCTCCCTTTGCAATGTGACCTCCCACCAAACCTACGTTCCACTGTAACCATGACACTGCCCAGCAGCATAGGGAGGTTCAGAGCACAGGAGCAGGACCTACACTGTGGAACTCACTCCTGGAAGGGAGCAGTTGTCACAGTCTTCACCACTTTCAGAACTCAACGCAAAATATAACTTGTTTGCTCAGCTGTCTCTCAGTAGGACCTGCATGCACCTGCGCACACACAACTCTATTCAAGCTATTTTTGTGATGAAAGAAGAGGAGAGATTGTTATGTCTGTTTCCAAATAGTTAGACATGCTGAGATACTACAGTGATGGGGCCATACCTAGATAATAATTGATAGGTCTGAAAATGTAACTTTAAACAGGGAATTATCGTTGAGTGGGTGTGTCCAGTGGGGCCCTGCAGGGATTGGTTCTTGGCCCTACACTATTTAATATTTTTATTAATGACCTGGAAGAAAATGTAAAATCATCAATGATAGCTTGCAGATGACAAAAATTGGGGGAGTGGTAAATAATGAAGAGGACAGTTCACAATTCAGGCGATCTGGATCACTTGGTAAGCTGCTCACAAGCAAACAATATGCATTTTAATATGGCTAAGTATATACATCTATGAACAAAGTATGTAGGCCCTACTTACAGGATAGCAGACTCTATCCTAGGAAGCAGTGACTCTGAAAGAGATTTGGGGGTTGGGGGGTGGATAATCGGCTGAACAGGAGCTCCCAGTGTAACACTGGGGCCAAAAGGGCTAATGTGATCCTTGGATCCATAAACAGAGGAATCTCAAGTAGGAGTGGAGAGGTTATTTTATCTCCATATTTGGCACTAATGTGACCGCTGCTGGAATCCTGTGTCCAGTTCTGGTGCCCACAGTCCAAGAAAGATGTTGATAAATTGGAGAGGGTTCAAAGAAGAGCCATGAGGATTATTAAAGGATTAGAAAACATAATGATAGACTAAAGGAATTCAGTCTAGTTAGCTTACCAAAAGAGAATGTTAAGTGGTGACTTGAGTAACGTCTATAGGTATCTACATATAGAACAAATATTTATTAATGGGCTCTTCAATCTAGCAGCGAGATATAACATATTCCAATGGCTGGAAGTTGAAGCCAGACAAATTCAGACTGGAAATAAGGTGTACATTTTTAACGGTGAGAGTAACTAACCATTGGAACAATTTACCAAGAGTCATAGTGGAATCTCCATCACTGACAATTTTTAAAACAAGTTTGAATATTTTTCTTAATGATATGCTCTCGGAATTATTTTGATGAAGTTTTAGATGATTACAATGACCCCTTCTGGCCTTGGAATCTGAAAATCTCTATTATTTCTTCTGACCTCTTTCTCATTTCCTTTCCTTGTCTGCTTCTTTATCTCATTTCCATTATTTCTATCCCCTTTCCATCCCACTGTCCGTCATGTTTTTCTAAGAATGACAGGCCGTAGTTACAAAAGAAATTGGTTGGTGCTGTAATCCTACACGTAAGAGATTTTTCCGCCTATACTCCATGGTGCCAGCTGCAGAGTGAAATTTATCTCTGTGATCTAGTAAGATTCATTTGCAAACTGCAGCAGATCATGCTACTGTGAAAGGGTGCACCTGCCTTTAGTTTCTCCTCTGGCTGCTTGCTTCTCCCTCTTGTGGGAAAAGTCATCCTATCAGCAGCAGAAGAAAAGGAGCTTATTCACCACCTCAGCCACCGTGGGTCTCAAGCAAGCAGGCTACTGATTTCTCATGCCTTGATGTGATAGTGCTAAAACAAATTGCTAGTAAATAAAGTCCCAGTTGTGGGAGTCATCTGGTTTCTCATCTCCATTACCCAGCATATTTTCTAATGCAAGCCTGATGTATTGAAAGGATAGAGACTAATAACTTCTCTTTCATTCAAGCCCTTCAGTTTTTCTGTTTGGACTTCTACAAGGAAAAATCAAATTAATTTCCCTTTGTTTTTGAAGCAAAAATTAAACTTTGCAAAGTTACCTTTGGGGAGATGCACAAAGTCACACTTCTCCTCCCTGTAGAATTTCTACCTGGTCAGCACTACTTGTGTGCAGTCATTTTCTTCTCTACCGCAGAGTTCCATTTATCACATTGTTCTAAAATATTTCAGCGGGTCTTCGTACCCTCTGCAGACAAACTCCTTTGTTTGCCTCGTTCTATTACATTTTTTCAGTTGTTGTAGTTTGACTGCAAGGGGCACATATGTTGTTAGAAGTTTTAAACTATTGTTCAGATACCTCCAAATTTAAGAAGCAGGTTTATCCATCTCTTCCTTTGCAACTGTAAGAGGAAGCTTTTGTGTGTGTTTGTGTGTGTTGAATGTGGCAGGTCTTGTCATACAATCACTACTGGTACTAATCATGATGTCACAATGATTACAGTAGTTTTTCATTTAGTAACTGATAAGGTTAACATTTGTCAGAGTGAGTGAGTGTTACTGTAGAAAGCCTTATAAGTAAGGTACTTACTTGTAACTCTGTGACATTACAGAATATGATATTGCCATAGTTCACTTCATTTAGCTTTGTAATGGTTTTAATAAGTAGACTTCAGAAGATGTATGATTATATATCTCAGGAATTTCTGGATTTTCTGTGCCCAATACAATACTTTGTAGAAACTTTTTTAAATGTGGATTGCAAAGTGATGTGTGAGCCAAGAATATGAAATGAGTGGCCTGACAAATAAGACATCCAATTAGCTAATCTTTACTTTGCATTGTGATCAGCTATTTTTGCAGCACTGAATACTTTTTTAATTTTATACTTGTCATTATATCCAGTAATTTTGGTCATTTATTCAAATAGTAACCCCCAAAATCTGAATGTTAGATTGTACAGCAGAATGAGCTTGTAGAAAAAAATTAATTACATGTTTTATTCCACTGCGATTTCATTCTGCCTGCCATCAAAGTACAAAAGTATACATTAAAATCTTCTATCCTATTGAGTAGCATTCTTGGATTTTTCAAATTTAGCTATGAACATGGGTCAACTAGTGTCAAGACTGAAAGAACGCAGACTGCAAATGAGTACAGATGAAGGAGTTATGCAGTACATAATGCTAAAACAGGTGGTTTGGAAGAGGAACAAAATGTTTAATAGCTTAAAAGATTGCTGCTCTGCATCTCCAACTAGTGTATCGTGTTTACCAGGCTAAAGAAATAAATTGCTGTCAACTTAGATCTAAGTTTGTTTTTACAGCCTAAAGATTCTTACTTTCAATCTTTAAATCCTTGGTAAGGGATTACTTTATTGATGTATTAAATTCTTCTAAAGTTTAAACAATCAAAAGACTAATATTATAAATAATGGTGTCTTTATATAATTTATATTCTATAATTGAATGTCTTATTTTATTTCTCTCTGAGGAATTGGTTGCTATCTGTTGCAAAGAGTGTCTTGTGTGCATTGTCACCAAACAGATTATCGTCTGAGCACTCTAGGGTTTATTGTTCTAAAATACTGTATGTTTTTGTTTACAGGACCGTGAACTTCGACATAATAAAGTACTTGTACGATTTCTTGTGAAAACAAGCCTCACAGCCATATGGACACTGTGACAATGACTAAAGCAAGCTGTGTTCTTCTATCTACTTAGCTGGCCAGGCAGAGGAGCGTTTTGGCTCTACTGGATTTGTCCAAACAGGTGCTGGCCCAGCATGCAATCTGATGAAAATATTCTGATTGGTCTGGGTGGATCTGAGCAGAGGACTATTTACCAGGGACCCTGGAGTATTTGGAAGCAATGTGTTAATTATAAACAGCAGGGTTTGAGCACAATCTGTTCTACTCTTAATGATGTTATCTTAACACTGAAATTGCCTGAAACCCATTTACTTAGGACTACATTTTGCTCTATGAACTATCCCCTGTGCTTTGAACATGGCAGCAGCCCTTGTTTGTATGCCCAGTCTTTTCACGTCCTCTCCGCAGGAATCTTTGCAATTGCCTGCCAAAGCAGCTTTTCCTAAAGCCACCATTTTAAGAGAGTGGAGCAGCAAAATATAATAAACATAAGTGCATGTTTAAAATCAAGCTGGTGTGTGCTTATCTGTGAATCATATATAGATTAGATGTTCAACTCACATATATAGGGATTATGATAGGAAAACCCCAAATTTATCAGCACAGAATTAATCTTGAGACCCACTTGTAAATGTTAACCTTAAAACCTCCTCTTTATCAAGCTTTTAAAAAAATCAAATTTTAAAATGTATGACTGATAAAACTCTCATTTACATACTAGATGCCAATACTGGCAGGGCTTTTCCACTTGCCAGCTTTCAAGGAGCTTTTTATTTAAATATTCCTATAGTTCTTTTGAGCTCAGCCAGAGTTTCTTGAGTGCAAATTCTTGTGCAGTTCTCAGTGGAAATATTTTAGCATAGTGTGTTATGGAAGCAAAGCAATCGAGTTTGAAGTATACTTGTAAGTATACTCTAAAGCCAGGGTACATGCTATACTGTGGTGCAGCATGGGTTCTTCTGCAGTAACCTGTTTGGAAGATAAAGATTCAGCAAGTAACACGATGTACCTGTTGCATGCTATTCTTAGCAGAGAAAACACTGCAGTCTGAAAGAGTTAAAAAGTTGAACATACGTTATCATACCGTAAAGCCTTTGTCATACTTGCTGAGAAACTCCAACACTTAATTTTCAAAACATCCAAGTTTTCAGTACTTCAAAAACTTGAATTTTTTTTGTTAACCAAAAATTGTATATGATAGGGTAACCGTAGTTTGTAATAAACTCTAAATTCCCTTTCATTTTTCAGAATCAGATGCTAGGCTAACTGCTAAGTGGCTTTTTTTTTTTAATTGCACTAGGAATTTCACCAAGAATGTCCAGTATGGGATTTTGAGAGTTCCAGCATCTATTCCTGGGAGTGAAAGCAGGGGACAGTAGTAAATTTTAGCTGGCTGAACACAAACTGGATCACCTGCTGTGTAATACATACCAACAAGAGCACATCACAGCTCTGCAAGCTATGTTGTCTTCCAGTCCAATTCCAGATAAGCTTTAAGATCCTACAAAGTCCTCGAAGGGCTGGGCCCTGACTCTTCTCCACAATCTACCATATCAGTAACCCTGCTGTAAGCAAAGCCCAGTTTGAAGCTCTCAAAGATGATGAGTAAGATTTTATTCGTGGCAAATCCAACCTGTGAAATCCCCTTTCACCAGTAATCAGGATGACTCCGAATCCTTCGCATGTTCCAAATAAAATGTAAGAAGCATTTTAAAAAAAAGTTCCTAAAATAGAAGTGTGTCCCAGCCACAGTTACATGATTATTCCTGCTATTTCTAGTCAAAAGCAAACTCCATGTGCACACGTGAACAGAATACAAGGGATGGTGGAAAGCAAAGACCTCTAGACATATACTGCTCTATATAATTTTGTTGGTGCATAGATACTATGGTGGATGGATTTATTAGAGATATATAGACATCTGAAATGTGAATCTGGCCATCTATAGGGGAGTAGGGGACTTTCTTGCCAGGATGTTTAACATACAAATTATTAAAGAACATTCTCAAATTGTTGTATGATAAAAGAGGAATGCATCTAATGCCAGCCTGACACTGTTTGTTCAATGGATTGGGCAAATGTGCTTACAAGGCAGATCAGCTCCTGAAGTAGATGCAGGAGCTGGGTATACCTTTCAGACCATCCTGAGAGTACGAGACAAACAAAAATCCAACTCTCCCTTTTTTCTTTTCCATGTGTCATTTGGCAGAGTTGTGGGCTACTACCCACCGTATGCTATCCCCAAAGCCTTTAATAAAGCTAATACACCAAACAATATTAAAAATGGAAGGTTGTTCCTAACTCTGAAATGTTCATAGCTCTGAACAAAACATTATGGTTGTTCTTTGAAAAGTTTATAATTAAACATTGACTTAATACAGCTTTGAAACTTTACTATGGAGAAGAAAAATGCTGCTTTCACTTTATTTTTTTAGTAGTTTACATTTAACACAGTACTGTACTGTTGGCTTTTTTTGGTCTCTGCTGCTACTTGATTGTGTACCAAATGAGGTGTGTGGTTGACTTGTCAGTTCATAACTCTGAGGTTCTACTGTACATGTGTTGTACCAGTCTTCTGGGCCTTTTTGGACCTTTGGTTTCCTTTAACATTGGCCAATGTATGTAAATACATTGATCTTTCTAATGTGACAGCAAATTGAGCCAAATCCAATATTTTTCTTGTCATGCGGTCGCATTAAATTCAGAGTCTCAAATTGCACAACAGTTCAAGTATAGAGGCATCGGGGTTTACCTGCAGCTACTTATTATGTTACGCATAAGGAGTGGGGTCCCGCAGGGATCAGTTCTGGGGCCAGTTCTGTTCAATATCTTCAATGATTTAGATAATGGCATAGAGAGTACACTTAGAAAGTTTGCGGACGATACCAAGCTGGGAGGGGTTGCAAATGCTTTGGAGGATAGGATTAAAATTCAAAATTATCTGGACAAACTGGAGAAATGGTCTAAAGTAAATAGGATGAAATTCAATAAGGACAAATGCAAACTACTCCATTTAGGAAGGAAGAGTTAGTTGCACACATATAAAATGGGAAATGACTGCCTAGGAAGGAGTACTGCGGATCTGGGGGTCATAGTGGACTCACAAATATGAGTCAACAGTGTAACACTGTTCCAAAAAAAGCAAACATCATTCTGGGATGTATTAGCAGGAGTGTTGTAAGGAAGACACAAGAAGTAATTTTTCCACTCTACTCCATGCTGATTAGGCCTCTTCTGGAGTATTGCGCCAAGTTCTGGGCGCCACATTTTAGGAAAGATGTGGACAAATTGGAGAAAGTCCAGAGAAGAGAACAAAAATGATTAAAGGTCTACAAAACATGACCTACAATGGAAGATTGGAAAAAATTGGGTTTGTTTAGTCTGGAAAAGAGAAGACTGAAAGGAGCATAACAGTTTTCAAGTACGTAAAAGGTTGTTACAAGGAGGAGGGAGAAGAATTGTTCTTCTTAACCTCTGAGGATAGGACAAGAAGCAATGGGCTTACACTGCAGCAAGAGATGTTTCAGTTGGACATTGGAAAAATTTCCTAATGTCAGGGTGGTTAAGCACAGGAATAAATTACCTTGGGAAGTTGTAGAATCTCCATCATTGGAGATTTTTAAGCGCAGGTTGGACAAACACCTGTCAGGAATGGTCTAGATAATACTTAGTCCTGCCATGAATGTAGGGGATTGGACTAGATGACTTATTAAGGTCCCTTCCAGTCCTATAATTCTATGATTATTAATTATGTTTATTGTGGTAGTGCTGAAGGTCTAACCAAGAATGGGGCCCCCGTTGTGCCAGACACTGTATATGCACAGAGTAGGCAGTTCCTGCCCAAAGAGCATACAGTCTAAGTCAGGGGCGGGCAAACTTTTTGGCTTGAGGGCCGCATCAGGTTTTGGAAATTGTATGGAGAGCCGGTTAGGGGAGCCTGTGCCTCCCCAACCAGCCAGGCATGGCCTGGCCCCCACCCCCTATCCCCCCCTGCTTTTTGCCCCCTGATGGTCCGCCCCGGGATTCCTGCCCCATCCAACCCCCCCATTCCCTGACAGCCCCTCCCTGTCCCCTGACCGCCCCCGGAACCCCCCTGCCCCTGATTGCACCCCATCCAACCCCTCCTTTTATTCCTGACTGCCCCCCCAGGACCCCTGCCCCATCCACACCCCCTGCGCTCCCTGTCCCCTGATCGCCCTGGAACTCCCTCACCCCTGGCTGCCCCCTGCTGCCCCATCCAACCCCCCTCCTTCCTGACTGCCCACCGGAGCCCCTGCTCCCATTCAACCCCCCGTTCCCTGCCCTCTGACCGCCCTGACCTCTATCCACACCCCTGACCACCACCCCAAACTCACCTGTCCTCTATCCACTCCCTCCCCCCATACCCCGGAGCACTGATGGCTGGCGGCGCTGTACAATCTAACATTCAGAATACCAGAACAGGCGCCCGGCTGGAGCCAGCCACGCCACTGCGCAGCACAGAGCACCGGGTCAGGCCAGGCTCTGCAGTCGCACTGCCCCAGGAGCTCGCAACCCCACGCCCCAGAGCATTGCACTGGCGGCAGGGCGAGCTGAGGCTGCAGGGGAAGGGGAACAGCAGGGGAGGGGCTAGGGGCTAGCCTCCCGGGGCAGGAGGTCAGGGACCGGGCAGGAGGGTCCTGCGGGCCAGATGTGGCCCGCGGGCGGTAGTTTGCCCACCTCTGGTCTAAGTGGACAAGACAGACACTGGGTGGAGGGAAGAGATCGAACACACCAGCAGAGTGAACAATATGATGGCAGCAAATGTCATATTAGTTGCTTGATTTTTTTTCTTACATTTCATAACATCCTTTTTAGAATTACACTATTGCTGAACTTAAAAAATGAATGAAATTTTGGAACTGGAAAAGATGTTTCTGAAAATGACTATATTATTATAACAATTATTTTTTTCAGTATACCCATAAGTGTTTTAGAAAAGTTCTTAGAGACCACAACCAGGTCAGGAACTTAATTGGGATAGGTCCTGTACAGAACAAGACCTCTAGTTACTGCCCCAAAGGGCTTATTGTTTAACATAGCACAATTGCAGTTCCTTCTTCCATCATTTTTACTCTCTCCAACCATACTTGAGACTCTGAACATTTGAACAGAAATCTGGCGGGAATCACTTAGCCTGAAATTTTGAATAAATAATACAGTTCATGGTCCATATTTGGCAAATGTCTGCTGATATACGAGTCAGGGTCAAAAACCTTGACAAATGTCCTGTTATGCAGTGTTCCAACCACAGGACTAAATAGAAGTATTATTGTAGTTTGCAACTGGGAAAATACACATTCACTTGCACTAAGGAATACATATGTCAAGGGACAATTGAAATCTCTTGTACAGTGCTAAACAGAACATTCATTCTCTGGTGCCCGTCTCTTCAATATTTCCATTCTCGCTATACTTCTCAAGCTGCTAAAGCTCAAATGTGGGGCACGATGTATGACAGAGACCCAAAATAAGGGACACAAATTAATTATGCAGGAAACTTAAAATGCTCCTTCCTCTAGTGTAAATAACTCCAGAACATCAGCTTCGTGACTATTTGATGTAAATAATTTTCAACCATAAAAGTGGGAACAAATTCAAATTTGTGAGATGTAGGTAATTTTGGGACTACAATGAGTGATGTCCCTCTAAATGAGGTACATTTGAGAGATATGCAGTTGTCATCTTTGCTAAGGACCCATTAGACAAAACAACTATCCATAAAAAACGATTCCTCTCTGTGCCCTTTTGAAACACATCTGTCGGTGATATAAAACTTACTGCTGAATCAGCAGAATAAGAATGGGCAAGGTGATGGAAGTGTGGAGGATTGATTTAGACTTAACTATACTGATGATGAATAGCAGGATTTGTTCCATCAAACTAGAAATATTTCTATGCATCTACATCTATAAATTATTACAATGTGCCTATTACTGTATTGCCTGGGATCTTTCACATTTCATGTTGAGATTTCACTTATATTATGGGTGAAATCCTGACCCCGTTGAATTCAATGGCAAAACTCCCATTGACTCCAGTGAAGCCAAGATTTCACTCCGTGTTGATACACATGGTGTGGTCTTTAGAATTGTGGCAAGAAGATAGAGTAAGATAATTATATATTTCATGCTAAAGCAGTCTCGGATGATGACCCATTTTGTTGTTCATTTTAAGAACACTTTCACAGCAGATTTGACAAAATGCAAAGAAGATACCAATGTGAGATTTCTAAAAATAGCTACAGCACTCGGCCCAAGGTTTAAAAATCTGAAGTGCCTTCCAAAATCTGAGAGGGACGAGGTGTGGAGCATGCTTTCAGAAGTCTTAAAAGAGCAACACTGAGATGCGGAAACTACAGAACATGACCCACCAAAAAAGAAAATCAACCTTCTGCTGGTGGCATCTGACTCATGATGATGAAAATGAACATGCATCGGTCCTCACTGCTTTGGATTGTTATCGAGCAGAACCCGTCATCAGCATGGACGCAAGTCCTCTGGAATGGTGGTTGAAGCATGAAGGGACATATGAATCTTTAGCGCATTGGCATGTAAATCTCTTGCAATGCTAGCTACAACAATGCCATGTGAATGCCTGTTCTCACTTTCAGGTGACATTGTAAACAAGAAGTGGGCAGCATTATCTCCTGCAAATTGTAACCAAACTTGTTTGTCTGAGCAATTGGCTGAAGTAGGACTGAGTGGACTTGTAGAATCTAAAGTTTTACATTGTTTTATTTTTGAATGCAATTATTTTTTTTACATAATTCTACATTTGTAAGTTCAAATTTCGTGATAAATAGATTGCACTACAGTACTTGTATTAGGTGAATTGAAATATACTATTCCTTCTGGGTTTTATGGTGCAAATGTTTGTAATCAAAAATAAATATAAAGTGAAAACGGTACACTTTGTATTCTATGTTGTAATTGAAATCAAAATATTTGAAAATGTAGAAAACATCCAAAAATATTTAAATAAATGATATTCTATTATTAACAGCGCAATTAATTGTGATTAATTTTTTTAATTGCGTGATTAATCACCCTTTCCAGTTCCTTTCCAGTTCATCTTTGAGGACCTTTCTCACGAGCAACTCCTCATTCAAGAGATTGAGCATTTCCTGTGTCTGGGTGGTGGAGGAGGTCCCTTGGGACATGAGAGGAAAGGGGTTCTACTCCCATTATTTCCTAATCCCGAAAGCAAAAGGGGGCCTTAGACCCATTTTGGACCTGTGACGCCTCAACAAGTCTCTCAAGAAGCTGAAGTTTTGCATGATCTCCCTGGCCTCCATCTTCCCCTCCCTGGATCCGGGAGACTGGTATGCCGCTGTCAACTTGAAGGATGCATATTTCCATATTCCAAGGTCACAGACACTTTCTACGTTTCATAGTGGATAGACGCCATTTTCAATTCATGACACTGTCCTTTGGCCTCTCATCAGCCACAAGGGTCTTCACAAAACGTATGCGCCAATGGCCACTTCCCTGAGACATTGAGGGGTCCAGGTCTTCTTGTCTTTCAATGACTGGCTCATCAAGGGCAGGTCTCGGGAACAAGTGCAGAGGAGCCTCCATCTGGTGCATTCCACCTACTGCAACCTGGGCCTCTTGATAAATGAGAAAAAATTCACCTTAAGGTCAGTCCAACTAATACCAGGGTGGTTCTCAAATCCATGCGAGCCAGAGCCTTCTTTCCGGAGACGCATTTTCGGATCATGTCACATGACCTCCCATGTGAAGAACCACCCACTCACCATGGCTCACACCTGTCTGCGGCTGTTGGACCACATGGCCATATGTACATACATGGTCAGTCATGCCCAGCCCTATCTCCAGTCTCTGCAAGCATGGCTGGTGTTGGCTTACATCCCCAACAGGCTCAACCTAGACCGGGCAGTCAGGGTGCCGGATCACATCCTATCATTGTGGCAAGAAGATAGAGTAAGATAATTATATATTTATAATTTATAATCCCTTTGCGTCCCCATCCTTGTCACTAACCCTAGTCTCTGATGCTTTGGACCTGGGCTGGGGAGCCCACCTAGGCAAGCTCAGCACACAAGGCCACTGGCTGCAAGATGATCTAGCCCTCCATATAAACCTCTTGCCAGGCTTTCTTGCCTCTCCTGAGAGGCAAGGTGATGCAGGTCCTCATGGACAATACTGCCGCGATATATTACATCAACAGGCAGGGCGGAGCCAGGTCATTGGCCCTTTGCCAAGAAGCTCTCTGCCTTTGGGACTTCTATATGTGGTGTGCCATTCATCTGATAGCCACGCATCTGTCCAGGACCAGGAACATGTTAGCAGATCGCCTCAGCAGAACCTTCTCGTCTTGCTCTATCCAGAAGTGGGGGATTCCCCAGGTGGACTTGTTCGCATTCCGTCAGAACAGGAAATGCCATGTGATCCATTCACTCCGGGGGATGGACAGGGGTTCCCTGTCAGATGCTTTCCTGCTCCCATGGTCAAGGGCTCTGATGTACGCCTTCCTGCCAGTGCCGTTGATCCACAGAGTCCTCGTAAAAATCAAACAGGACAGGCCAAAGGTTATCCTGATAGCCCCCTGAGTGGCCTTGCCAGCACTGGTTCATCATGCTGCTGGACCTTTCAGTAGCTGCCACGTTGCAGCTACCTCTCTGGCTGGACCTGCTGTCCCAGAACCACGGCAGTCTTCTGGACCCAAACCTGGTGGCCCTGCACTTGACAGCTTGGCTACTACATGGCTGAATGCAGAAGAGCGGGAATGCTCGGTCCTGGTTCAACAGGTTTTGTTGGGTAGCAAAAAGCCCTCCACCAGAGCAACTTACCTGGCCAACTGGTTCATGTGCTGGGCTTCAGAATGACATATCCGGGCTGAGCAGGTCTCGCTGCAGGTGATCCTGGACTATCTTCTGCACCTCAAACTCCAGGGCATGTCCCTGTCATAGATCAGGTTCCACCTGGCCGCTATTTCGGCTTTCCACCCTCCGTTCCAGGGCAGGTTGGTCTTCACTCACGACATGACAGCCTGGTTTTTGAAAGCTCTGGAGCATCTCTATCCTCATGTCCGGGACCCTGTCCCTCTCTGGGACTTGAATCTTGTGCTGACAAGACTCATGGAGCCTCTCTTCGAGCCTCTGGCTTTCTGGTCTCTTCTCCTTCTCTCCTGGAAGTTTTTGTTCCTGGTTGCGGTAACGTCCGCCTGCAGGGTATCTGAGATCAGGGTGCTTACTTCAGAACCACCCTATATTGTATTCTACAGGGATAAAGTCCAGTTGTGGCTGCACCCGGTGTTCCTGCCCAAGGTAGTTTCCCATACCGGCCAGGACATATACTTACCTGTCTTCTTCCTGAAGCCTCATAAATTGGAAGAGGAATGTGGACTGAACATCAGGAGGGTGCTGGCCTTCTATATCAACAGGACAAAGCTGTTTCGCAATCAGCGCAGCTGTTCATTGTGGTGGCAGACAGGATGAAAGGTCTCCCAGTGTCTGCTCAAAGGATTTTGTCCTGGAGTACAGCCTACATCCGCTACTGCTAGGAGCTAGCAAAAATGCCTCCACCAGCAATAGTCAAAGCGCACTCAACTAGGGTGCAAGTGACATCAGCAGCCTTCCTGGCTCAGGTGCCAATCCAAGAAATCTGTAGAGCTGCTGCCTGGGTCTGTCCACACATTGATGTCCAATTATGAATGTACGCAGCCGGCCCGAGACAATATTGGCTTCGGCAGAGCAGTGCTGCAAGCTGCAAGACCATGAACTCTAAGCCCACCTCCATTGACACTGCTTGTGAGTCACCTAGAATGGAATCACATGAGCAAGCACTCGAAGAAGAAAAAAGTTACCTACCTTTCGTAACTGTTGTTCTTCGAGATGTGTTGCTCATGTCCTTTCCATTACCCACTCTCCTGCCCCCGTCTGAGTTGCCGGCAAGACGGAACTGAGAGGGCGTAGGGCCGACGGCACCTATTATACCAACGCATGAGCGCCGCATTCAAGGGCGTGCCACTGCCAACCCTACAGATACCTCTAAAGCAAAAATCTCTGACGACTATGCACGTGGGCACACACACCCCTAGAATGGAATGGACATGAGCAACACATCTCGAAGAACAACAGTTACGAAAAGGTAAGTAACCATTTTTCCCTGCAAAGAAATATCTCAGGATCTACCAGGGAGCCAGTATTTTGAAAGAAAAATATATGTTCACCATCCACCAATTAGAAGAGAATAGTATAGAATCATAACACTTAAGAGCCTGCCTGTTTATGGAGGGAATGTTTTAATGGGATAACGTGATTTTAGTCAAATCAACAGCATGCGATCGCTGGTAAATAGTATCAATGGCCAATGAGGGTCTGGCTGGAGAATCTTGCCTACATGCTCGGGGTTCTACTGATCACCATATTTGGGGTCGGGAAGTAATTTTCCTCCAGGGTAGATTGGCAGAGGCCCTGGAGGTTTTTCGCCTTCCTCCGCAGCATGGGGCGGGGGTCGCTAGCTGGAGGATTCTCTGCGACTTGAAGTCCTTAAATCACAGAATTTGGGTACTTCAACAGCAGAGTCAAGGGAAAGGGGTTGGGTCAGCTTTTGTGGCCTGCATCATGCAGGGGGTCAGACTAGATGATCATAATGGTCCCTTCTGACCTGAAAGTCTACGAGTCTAAGAGCGGGAACAACCCTTACTCTTTTCTCTGAATTCCCTGCACTCTGTTGATGCCTTTATACTATTGAGGTACCCAGACCTTTACATAATCTGCTATAATTTCTAAAAGTGGAATTAGCACTGTTCAGACCCACAACGTGAGACCTCCTTATGTACAGGCAGAAACTGCAATGACTTTATTTTGCAGACATACCTCATTGCAAGCTCCTATTTAATTTGCTTTCTACTGTCACTATTCCCACCCCCTGCCCCCGCCGCCTTGCTGCTTTTCAAGTCCCTCCCTCCCATTAAATATCTGTGGTGAGTATAGAATACAGCCCCTGTTTGTTTAACCTCCAGACAAGATTTAAAGAGATTTGAAAGGTGGCTGGGAGAGCATTCCACAGACAGTATGTGTGTAACACAAACTAAAGGCACACATGCATTAACATTAAAGAGTCAGGGTGCTGAAAACAGGACTAGAAGAGCAGAATGAGGAGAGAGTGGGGAAACAGAGAGAGAGCATGCAATGAGTCAATTTGGACTTGTTTAGATTTTGATTCAGAAGTGGATAGAAAGCCAATGAGGATGGAGCTAATAGAGCAAGTGCTGCTGCGGAGTTCAGCAGTGTACAAGACTCAACGCTGCAGTTCGCCCCTGAATCCCTTCTCTGCAGATGTATGTACAGGACTACCTGGAATACACAAAAATTTGCCCATTCCTTTTGGGCAGGTCTGCTCTGTTTCAGTCAAGGGACGTGAAAAACCATATCTCTTAGCTGACATAGCTATGCCAGCAAAAACCCCAGAGTAGAGGCAGACATGTTGGCAGAAGAGTGCGTCTGTCATCATAGCTAACATCATTTGAGGAGGTGATGTTATGCTGCCAAGAAAAGCTCCTCCTGTTGGCATAAGCTGCATCTACCATAGGGGGCTCTGACAGTATAGCTATACTAGCAAAACATTTATAGTGTAGACAAGGCCTCACTCTGCCTGACTTCAGGCACAGGGAGCAGCACACCTGTCACAGGATCTTTTCACACTTGTGTTGAGTTGACCACACTGATTCTCTTCCTCCACCTCACCATGCCTGGTGAGGAGCCCTCTAGATTCCTTCCAACCCCTGGGAGACAGAGAACACCAATGGGGCTCCCAGGCAAGAGGATGACAAGGAGCCAGATGGAATTTCAGTCTCTCCCCATTCACCAGACCTTCCCCAGATACCAGGACACTGTCCTACAAAGAGGAAGAGAAAGTGGTAAGAAGAAAATTGACAAAGGAGGATGTCGGGGAGGGGAAATGATTCACCTTCCCAGTAGCAAAAGACTTGATTTAGTTCCACTTTTTCTAGTTGTTATAAAGTGCTTATTACCATGGTATTACGGGTTGCGTTAAACCTAATTGAAACTGGTGAGTATACCCAACGCCGTTCATTTAAGATAGTTGCTATAAACTAGTAAGCTCTTTCGTGGAAGCTGGTAGCTGGCACAATCGAATCCTCCAATCAAACTCAGGTATACGTCACTGCCCAAAAGAAAGGCATTTGTGAGACAGCTCAAAAGTATGTGAGCTTCACTGGGTATTGTTTTAATAGAGATGTGTGTGTGTGAGAGGAAAAAAATAGTATGTGATCATGTAATTAGACTATCTCATAAGGCATATGCACAAGGGGGTCTAAATTAAGGTTACACAGGCATCCTTAATTCTGCCATTTTGTAACTTTTAAGTATTTGATGTTACAACCTTAACATTCTTTTAATGTAGTTTTTTGTGTCACTTCACAGGTTTTTAAAAATTTAAACTGGGAGGAAAGTGGGAGAGAGAAAAAGAAGCTGCAGTAGGTGTAGCTATATTGACTCCTACGTGGTTGGTCAACAACGTTGGAGCCTTTAAACCCGCAGCATAGACCTCTGCCACTTGAGCTGAGTAATGGATAGCAGCAGGTTATCAGGCTCTATGTGGACCAACCACAAGATGGAAATGAGACACAGGTTGCCATTGGTTTTGCAGCTATTTACTGATAGCAGAGAAATAACACAAATAACATACAGTACCAATTAAGTTTGTGGTGGTGGAAGGTAAGCACCACAGATTCTTCTTGGGGAATACAGCCATACAAACAGGGCTAGCTCCAGGGTTTTTGCCCCCCAAGCAGCAAAAACAACAACAAAACAAAAAAAAGCCGCGATCGCGATCAGCTCTACCGCCGCCGCTTCAATCTTCAGCGGCAATTCAGCGGCTGGTCCTTCGCTCCGAGAGGGAGTGAGGGACCCGCCGCCGAAGAGCCGGACGTGCCGCCCCTCTCCGTTGGCCGACCCAAGCACCTGCTTTGCTGGGCTGGTGCCTGGAGCCGGCTCTGCATACAAACACTGGATCTGATCAGGGTACAGTGTCAGAATGTTATAGCTGTGGTGCAAGAAAATCCAATGGACAATAGAGACAATTTTAAAAGCATATGGGCAACAGCAAATAGGTGCGACTTGAAGTACATCCCACAGTGGAACCTGTGTGCCTAGCATGAAGGAAAATTTCAGTGGCACTACATAATCCAGCACACAAGGAGCTTGAAAGGCTGCAGAGCAGGGGTATCATAGCAATTGGTAAGCAGCATGGTGGTGGTAAAAAAAAATTGGGCAAATTACACAGCTCCATAGACCCATAAGCCACTGAACTGGGCACTGAGATGCCACTTCCATTGCCCAAAATTGATGACATTTTTCCAGAACTTTCCAAAGCCAGAAGCTTTACAGCGTGATGTGAGGAATGGGTTTTGGCACTTACGGCTGGATAAAGAATCCAGCACGCTGACAACTTTTGCGACACCATTTGGGTATTCCAGATGGCTGTGCTTGTCGATGGGCAGAAGCCCAGGACCAGAGGTGTTCCAAAGAAGACTCACCCAAGTACTGAAGGGCCGCCTGGGATGAAAATAATTGCAAATAACTTCATTGTAGGTGAAGGGAACAATGATACAGAAGCTGAACAAGATTTTCCTACTTTGCTTATGAGAATGTCATGTTGGGACTGTGTTGAAACCTTACTAAAATCAAGATAAATCATGTCTACTGCTTTTCTCCTACTGACTAGGCCAGTAACCCTGACAAACAAGGAAATTAGATTGGTTTGGTATGGCTTGTTCTTCACAAATCTATGTTGCCTATTACTTATTACCTTATTGTCCTCTTGCTGCTTACAAATTGGTTTAATAACTTATTTCAATATCTTTCCAAGTATTGAAGTTAGGCTGACTGGTCTAAAATTCCCTGGCTCCTCTTTGTTTCCACATTTCAAAGATGGGAACTTTTCCTGAGGATCCAGCCATTAGAGTGACACAAGAAGGACAGGTCTAAAGGAGTTGTGAGAGGTGCAGTGGCACCCCGGTCATACGAGGTGACTACACAAGTGGGACAAATGATCAAAGGAACAAGAGAAACAAGCCAGCAGATACAACACCCAGAAAGAGCCTACAGAGAGAACCACAGAACGGAGAGAAAGAATAATAGAAACATAAGACTGAAAGGGACCTTGAGAGAGCCTGGAATGGTTAGAACAGTTACACTAGTTGCTCTCTCTCTTGTCTAAATATATAGAAAAACTCAGGCCACAAAAGTGTCTGTAACCCATTTGCTATTTACATGTCAAATGGTTCTGGCTGGTTAAAAATACTGAATTTGAAAAGAGTTTATATCAAAAGAATAAAACAGTGCATGTTGCTTTAAGAATCTGTGCTCGTAAGTTGCCGATAAAGTTTTTTTGTTTTATTTTCAGTAGATTATGCAACATCATTTTTATGCTAACCTTTTCTGTTTTGAATTCTGTTCTACAGATGCCTTCCAGAAATCTTTGGATGTTCAATATGTTACTATAGATATATAGTAAAATTTTGACAGCTTTCTTACTGCTCAAAACCTGCAGTTCCCTGCAGAGACCTTTTCTCCACTGTAGCCTTATTGCCAAGTTGTCATAACATTAATTAAACTGGAAGAATAAGGCATTGCATGTCATTTCTTATTCTGGATGCCTTCATATGAGGGACACATCTCCATGGCGAGACGCCGTATATAAACAAAAAAGGAAATAGCCTAGTAACAGTACAAAAGCTCATATGGGATATTAAGTGGAAAATGCGGCTAAGGAAAATATGGAATTTAAAGCAAAGAATGTCTGGGCAAAATGAAGAAGAGTTTCTTGTATATGCAATTTCTTAAGCACTAATTTCATTCAGTTACTATGCATAGAGTAGTGATATTTTAATCTCCATATTTTAGGCGTTTTTATTATTATATTAAACTTTTGAAGCTTTCTCATTCTAAAAATCCAATGAACTATAGGTAGATTGAATGTGCCTTGGTGAAATTATAGATTTTCTCTGTGCCAGAACATAAATAGCGTGTAGTGAAACTTTATTTTACATTAACTACTACTAATTTGCATAGTTATTTCATTTTGTGTCGTGAATCAAAATGCCTTCATTTTACATGATGTGTTTCCTCACACATTTTTTATGTACAGTTAACCTGGCTGTCTGGAAACAGAAAATATAGCACACATGTTCATGCTTTGTTGTAGAGAATCTCTCAAAGACATTAATAGATGTTTACATTTTATTTGAAGCCTATTGGGTCAAAACCATTGCTGACTCTCCCCCACCCCCACCTCCCAGCAAGCCCATTGAGTACATAGAGATTTTCTTGCTCTTGGCTGCTTTTTAAATAGAAAAGTGTAGTGGTCTCATGACAATGCAATGCGCTGCCATGTTGGGGTCCACACGGCCAGGTCAACAAAAGGCAACACACACAATCCCTTGGGAAAAGAATGCCTTACATTACTCTTTAGTGACCCCTACAGTCTAGTCAAGAAATTGCATTGTTGGGCTCTAGAGAGAGCCGTGGCCAATCTTCCGCCCACTGGAAGAAGGGATGGTTGGGATGTGTGGGCTGTAGGAGCAGGGTGAAGGATGGAGGACAGATCTTTGCCCCTCTGCTATCACCTCAGGGATCTTCCTTTTCTCTGTATTGGGATCAGCACTGCTTACCATAAGTAATCTATAGAGACCCTCAAGAGAGGTATGAAACTTGAATGGCTTTCCCAGAGGTGACTCACCAGTCAAGGAGAACAGGAAGTAATGGGATGGGGAAGGAAGAAGAATGAAGGAGAAAAGAGATGGTTGTACTGCCAGGGACTGAGGCTAGAGGCAGCAATGGTGCATATGGCTAGAGCTCTGTGCTGATACAAAAATTTGGATCTGCATCCGCAATAATTAACTTATACCTGACCCATGATCAACACCGCAATTTTTATATGTATCCACATCTGCACCCACTACAGCATCACATTTCCCTCTGCGGTTACAAACATTTGGATCCACATCCGATCCGTGATCTGCAAAGATGATAACAATGCAACCACATCTGCATCCACGGATATGCAGGGATTTGCAGGGCTCTACATATGGCCCTGGCTTCCCACTGATTCATAGTGCTTGAGAACTGGCCCACAGATAGTGATGTTGGGAATAATGGCATCTGTCTGATTCTGCTTTTGCAGTTGAGGGTTTTATCATGGGTGAGGCAATACAATCGCGCAATACTAAATATTAGCTAAACTGTTATTAGCTAACACCAAATATCAGCTAAACTGTTATGAGCTAATCGCTCTGGCCAGTGAAGTGAAACCCAAAGATGATGAGGTGGACAAGGAAGTGGAGTTGGAGGAGGATGGGGGACAGGAGACAGGGATCTCTGGTGGCATGGCGAGCCAGCACCTCTTTTTAACTTTGGATGGGTCTAGCCAGTCCCAGCACTTCATCTCTGGCATGCCCGATGCAGAAGAGAGATGCCCCAGTAAGTACTCATGCTTCAATACTGCAGGGAGACATGAGGTAGTCCTTTGCTTTTTTTAATCAGGGTAGAAGACGATTGAAATAACCATCACAGGTACCATTTGTATTTGCTTCTCATTCCCCTGTACAGAGGGCCCTATGGAAAAAATGTGTTTATGCACACCAGGCTGTCCCAGGAATCCTCCATAGAGAGCTCTACAAAACTTTCCTGGAGGTACTCTGCAATGTTCTGCTGCAGGTTTCTTGGGAGGGGTGCCTTGTTTCTTCCCCCCCGTGGTAGGAAACTTTGCCACACCACTCAGCAATTACTTTTGCAGGCACCATAGCAGCACATAAGCAAGCAGCATATGGACCCAGTGTGCAGCCAAACACATGCAGGAGCTGCACCCTTGCATCCTCAGTTACTTTCAGGAGCAAGATATCAGCTGCTATCACCCCCGCCTGTGGAAAATGGTGCCAGTATTCAGAATAGTAGTCCTAGGCACTTGTAGTGATACCCCTCTGAAATCCTCCCCACCCTTTGTTCCTTCTTTCCCCTTCTCACGTGGGCCAAACTCAACATGGCTGGGGTTCTTGCCATGCTGTGTGCCTGCCAAGGGAAAGTGGTGCTCCTAACTTGTTTGGATCAAGGCAGTGAGTACACTCACAGTAGTGCCTCTGTCTATTGTTTCTTTAGCATCTGCAGATGTGCCCTTGAGGGTCTCCTTCTGCACACCAGCTGAGTAGCTCTCTCTGATCAGCTGAAACAAGAGGAGTAAGGAAGACATGTTCTGGGAGGTGCTGCAATCCTCTGGTGCTTCGGATTGCGAGCAGAGAGCATGGACAGAGGCGATCAATAAAAAAATTCCACCGGAGAGGAAACGGGCAGGAGTGGATGATGCAGCTGCTCCAGGACCAAACAGACATGCTGAGGTCCCTGATTGAACTTCAGGTGGAACACATCCATGCTCACCTCCTCCTGCATCCATACAAAACTGCCTTCCATGCCCTTGCCACACACATTCCTGGGCCATCACAGTACCCTATGTACTCCACCCTGAGCGACATGTGTCACAAGGACAGCTGGACATCAACCCAGCTGTGAGAGCCTCGTTGGCAAATGTACTCTTGATTTTCATGTTTCTTGCAGAACATAGAAATGTTTGCATCAGTGTTTAATAAAAATCTACTTCTAGAAAGAATGAATCTGTATTTGTCTCTTACATACGGTGGTTGCTGCTGAAATTCATAGACCATGTTAATCGGTGCATTTGGATTGTAATACTAATGTGCACACTGCAATCATTACAAGGTTCATACTATGGTGCAAGAAAACGGTGCCTGGCTTAATGCATTACAGAAACCCAAATTACTGTGGCTCATTGTCAAACTGATTCTTTAAAGCTCCCCATTGAGCCCCTCTAACAGCCCTGGTATCTGGCTGCTCAAACGGAGCAGCCAGGCAATCCATCTCAATGCTCCACCCCTGCGGAAACTTCTCCCACGTAGCTTCACAAATGTTATGCAGAGCACTGCAGGCTGCTATGACCATGGGAATATTTTCTTCATTGAGTTCTAACCTGCCAGAGTGGCAACGCCAGCTACCCTTTAAATGGCCAAAGACACATTCGATAGTCATTCTGCACCCTCTGAGCCTGTTGTTGAAGAGCTCCTTGCTGCAGTTAAGGTTGCTGGTGTACAGCTTCATAAGCCACAGGAGCAAGAGGTAGGCTGGGTCTCCAAAGATCACTATTGGCATTTCCACATCCCAGTTGGAATCGTCTGGTCTGGAAAGAAAGTCCCTGCTTGGAGCTTTGTGTACAGGCCAGTGTTCCTGAAGATGCATTTATCGTACACATTCCCTGACCACCCCACATTGATGTCAGTGAAACAACCCCAGTGCCTGCAATACCATAGAAAAGTAGCTCTTTCTGTTGATGTACTCCATCACACTGTGGTCTAGGGTGAAAATGGGGATATGCTTGCCATCTATCACCCTGCTGCAGTTAGAGAATCCCACTGCTGCAAAGCCATCCACTGTTTCACACACATTGCCCAGAGCCATAGTTGTTCATAGCAAGAGACGATTAATGGCCCTGCACACTTGCATCACTGCAACCCCCATGGTGGATTTCCCCACTCCAAACAGATTCACACCTGATCGGCAGCAGTCTGGAGTTGCCAGCTTCCACACAACGATCAACATGTGCTTCTCAGTCGTTAGGGCAGCTCTCATTTTGGTGTCCTTGCGCTGGAGGGCAGGGCAAGTGCTGCATACAGTTTAAGGAAGGTGACTTTGTGCATCCAAAATTTCTGCAGCTACTGCTCATCATCCCATATCTGCATATCAGTGCGATCCCACCACTCAGTGCTTGTTTCCAGAGCCCAGAACCAACTGTCCACTACGTGCAGCTGCTCAGTGAATGCTAAAAGCAAGCTTGAATTGTTTCTGTCTAGGGCACACAGCAAGGCAGACATCATGGCATCATCATCAGATTCGCAGCTCATGAAATACTGCAGGATCAGCCATGTTGTGTTCATAACACTTATCACAATACCAGAGAGCAGTGCAGGATCCATGCTTTTAGACAGAGAGGAGGGCATGCAGTTTACAGGGGCTGTTGAAAAGTGGTGTGAAATGTAGTAGGAAGCTCATGGAATGATGAGACAAAAAAACCTACATCATGGGATGCTGAGCCCACCTCTATGAGGCACTGCGATCCTTTCCCAGAACACCTAGTGGCAGATGGTGGTGAGTTGCACAGTGGGATAGCTACCCACGGTGCACTGCTCTTTCTGTTGATGCAAGACCACCAACTGTGGATGTGCTCAGCAGTCACAAGGCACGTCCAAAAGTGGTTTAATTACAGCAATGGATGAATGTCGACATAACTTCAGTTGAGGGATAGCTCAGTGGTTTGAGCATTGGCCTGCTAAACTGAGGGTTGTGAGTTCAATCCTTGAGGGGGCCATCTGGGGCAAAAATCTGTCTGGGGATTGGTCCTGCTTTGAGCAGGGGGTTGGACTAGATGATCTCCTGAGATCCCTTCCAACCCTGATATTCTATGACTTAACTTTGTAGTATAGACACAGCCGTAGTCTGATTTGGCAGGATTTTACACCCCCTTGGCCCTCTATCGCACAGGTCTAAATGATTACACACTGCAGGGCAGCAGACAAAAGCCCTAAATCTCTACCCCATGGGCCTGGTTTTGATCTCACACCAATTTCATGCTGGTGTAACCCCATTGACTTTAATGTAGTTACTCCTGATTTGTTACTGGTTTGAGAACAGCATCAAGCCCTAAACCCCTATGTTAAATCTCAAGGAAAAACTTCCAAAAGTTACAGATAAATGCTCAGTGTCTGCCAGTGCGATATATGCCAAGCCTTGGAATGTATACCATGGAGCACAGACACGTCGCCAGCACATGGGACACTTACTTAATGGTCTAATCTGCCAAACTGACTTAATTCAGAAATTTGATGGGCATGGCTGAATGCCTCATTTTGATTGTCCCTCCAATCCTCTCCTTACGTTCTGTCCTCCCTCAACTACATAGCACCCTCACTATTAATTGAGCAATCAGATTCCCTTTTTTGAAAAAGGACACTTTGAAAACAATTCTTAATTATTTTTAAAAATGCTAATAAATAGCATTAATTCCCAATGAGAAGAGCACTCCTGATTACTTGGCTACAGATCTATTTTACTCCTGAGCAGCACTGTAATAGAGCTCTTGGAGGGCCAGGTTGCCTAGTGGGTATTGCACCCAGTATCCCCTCCCAACTGGAGTCCAGTTCCTCACCCAAGCTTCACTTTGGGTTGCAGTGTCCTTGCTCTCTTCTGATCAGAGAGGCGGTGAGACTGGAATGTGGTTTATGCCCCTCCCGCAGCAACGGCAATTGCGAAGGGAGCCCAGGCCCTTCCACTCTCCGGGGCTGCAGCCCAGGACCCTATCAGACTCAACAGTGTTTGACACCTTGGAGCACCCTCAGAGTTACCTTCCCTGGTCACTTTCTACCATCTGTCTCTCCCCATGGCTCCAAGGCCAATATAAGGTAATAAAAGAAAAAGAAAAGCCAACTGAACTTTCAGCCCCAACTGGGCTCAGCACACAGTCCTGTTCTTCACAGGGAGGCTTCTTCAGCATCCTTGTCCAGGAACCCTGAAGTTAGGTCTGTCTTCTTCCTCAGCTTCTCTGTCTGAGCTCCTATTAGAGCACACTCTGCAGGTCTGGAGGGGCGGGGCAACCTGAGTCGGGTTTGTGTACTCCATCAGAAGTAAACACCATATATTTAGTGCCTCACTCAAGCTGCTGACATCATTTATGAGAGGAAAAAGCACAAGGGGAAAGTCTTCAAGGAAAATTAGTGTTTCAGGCTACCTTCCTGAAATCAATAATTAAGAACTTTCAGTTGGTCTAAGAATTCAGTTATTGT
This sequence comes from Trachemys scripta elegans, assembly GCF_013100865.1. Lineage (NCBI taxonomy): Eukaryota > Metazoa > Chordata > Testudines > Emydidae > Trachemys > Trachemys scripta. Next base: position 24,655,630 of record NC_048298.1, on the reverse strand, counting down.
TGGTATTCTGTATTTGATTTCTCCTTATAAATTGCTATTAAAATGACTCTGAGGTTTAGTGCCAGCAGCCTAGGGGCCAGCTCCAAAGCAGGTTAAAATCAGTGGAAAGACTCATTGATTTCAATGGGATTTAAATAGGGGCCCTAAATAACTATAAGGCTGAGGAGGCAAGATCCCACCCATACAAATTTGGTCCCTAAGAATAGAACTGCCCTTTTCAAGGATTAAGTAGGAATAAGTTTATATAAATTTATTATACCAATTTCTTCCACTCCTCCTGGATCAAGTCAGACTATGGAAAATATGGCCTCCTATCAGCAGAAGGAGACAAGTCAGTCTTTCAAATTCATATTGCCAGCCCCTGTAGGAGGGCCAATTCCAGTTGAGAATTCTAGTTCATTTCCTGTTTCAAGCAGATGGAACAGCTCAGTCCAGCAGAACAAAAATGTTAATTAGTTATTTCTCCTTTTAAGCTTTGCTGTTTATTTGTTGTTACCTCAGCTTTTAATTTGGGCAGGATTTTATTATTTTTGTTATGATTTATTATTGTATTATCTTAGCACCAAGGAGCACTAGTCATGGACCAGTACCCCACTGTGTTAGGCACTATAAAGACACAGACCAAAAAGACAGTCCCTGTCCCAACGGCCTTGCAATCTAGATATAATCTAGATACAGACAGGAGTACAAGGAAACAACAAGATGATATTGTTCAGCATGATAGCGATAGGCAGTGATCAAGGTTATTGTAGGCATCATAGCAAAGGACAATTTAAAGGAGGGCTTTTAGTATTTAGATCTTTTCTGGGTTTGTTATTTTTATCTCCCCTATCAGTGCTCAGTCCAGAGTTGTCTGTGATGTGCAGCCGGCCATCCTGTGCCTCAGTCCAAGAAAGCACTTAAGCATGTGCATAACTTCAGGTACGTGCGGAGTCACCTTGAAGCCATTGGGTTTACGCCTGTATTTAAGTGATTTGCTGGACTGGGGCAATGGTATCTCCCTCTAGCAAGGGATATTTTAAATTAACCCTTTAAATAAACCTTACCCTTTGGGGAGGGGTATTAGCTAGTCAGGCTTAGACTACAACTTAAGGAGCTGGGGGGAAGCTTGTTACAACCTGTACTGTGCTTATTATGTGTCTAAACAGAGGACTCCAAGGGTATAAATCCAAGCCCTTTTATGAGCACTAAAATCACTGGAAACCTTTTTTTAATCACACCATAACCTTTCCATGGAGAGGCTTATTGAACATAACACGAGCTTAGCAATACTGTTCCAAGGAGAACCAGCCACCATCGAGGTGTTCTCTTGATTTATAGCTGCAGCAGCATGCCCTGCATGAATTTCATATAACATGATAATATTCTATCAAATCTAGGAGCTATACACTGAACCCTATATAGAGAACTGGTTGAACCTCACATTGATAAGTCAGGATGTGATAATGATGTCTTTCCTTCAGCATGAAATAATGTGATTTCAAATGCCACGCTTTAGGTGTAGAAGCAGTAATCCCATTATCAGTCATCAACAATAAATTACACTCCTGTAAGTATTAATTTTGTTTGTGGTTATATAGTGGCACTATTAGAGGGCAGGCAAGCTGGGAGAATTGGTTTTTACATGCCAAATATATCTGGTATTTCACCTGTACTTTTCTCTAAATCGCCTATACATATATATTAATTATTGCTACCAATATGAGGATATTTACTTCACATTGACTATGTTCTTGAATGAAAGAAAGAAAGAAAGAAAAAAAAGAAAAGAAAAGCTGTATTTCAGTGCTGAATGTGGGGGACCCTGCATATCTTTGTCCTCGGATCAGGACTATATACTTCCTAATGTTGGTAAAGTGCTGAGAGTCTCAGGAAAAAAGGTGTTATAGAACCGTGGAGTAGCATTATTTTGTAGATATGCTAATAACCTCCACATAATGGAATGGGTGACAAAGAACAGTGAGGGAGACTGACATAAATTGCCTGCTGGAAATCTTTGTAGATTCCCAAGAAAACTGGGAGTGCAGGTAATGCCTGACAGACAGCGCCTGACTGATTGTGCAAATCTGCAGAAGCAGATAGATGGATTTCCATCATCCTTCACACCATTTCCATCCTTTGAAGCTATGACACACATTTTGATTACATTCTATTATGATTATTATTTTATCATCATTATAAAACATTTATTTAGGGCTGTAAATTTACACAGAGCTCTGAGAAGTCACATTTCTCTTCTGTAGATCTTACAGTCCAAATGCACAAGAGCTTTATAATTACATGACACAAAATATTATATTGGGGAAAAAAGCCAACTCATATTCCAGCCCATGACTTTAGAATTCTTTCTTAAATTCAACTATAACTCCATGAACTAAGCATGTTATCTGTGTTTAGATTATAGTTATATGCCCAATGTATATATTATTTATTTTATTTTATTAGATTAGATTAGATATTTGCCTATCCAAACACTTAGCATGTGTTCAATAAAATAAACACTGCAGTTAGAAAACAAAATAGACCAAGAGGAAAAAATACAGATTCTGCCCTTCGTCAATCCACCCCAAACCACTTGGATTATGAATACCCACTTGCCCTAGACTATTATAGTCGAACAAAATGAATTGGGTGTGCTCTCTGGAATATCTAGGCCATAGTGCACATCAGCGTCACATCATTGTATTCGCCAGTTAAGAATCTGGATTGTAATTAACCCAAGCAAACAGTGTTTAAATAGTTAAGCACTTAAAGACAGGACAAAGTATATTAAAAAAAGCACAGCTCCGCTCTGGTACAGTTCAAAAATGGGATGTTTTATGAAAACCTCCATTACTCTGCCATACATATTTTCAGAATCTCCTTTTGTGGCTTATTAGTTATTACCAAGATTTTTTCCTCTATAAGTGGAAGCGCTTGCCTTCATTGGGCAGGTTGATCCACCTAGATAAGAGGACCTGATCGGGGTGCAAGGAAATTTCGCGCCCTAGGCGAAACTTCCACCTTGCGCGCCCCCCCATCCCTGCAGCAGCTCCCCACCCACCCCACCCTGAGGCACCCCTCCATGGCAGCTCTCCCCCCGCCCTGAAGGCACCCTCCCCCGCAGCAGCTCCCCCCCCTGCCGGGGAGCCATGCGGCAGCTTCCCACCCCAGCTCACCTCTGCTCTGCCTCCTTCCTGAGCCCGCCGCCCCCTCTCTAATTCTCCTCCCCTCCCAGGCTTGTGGCGCCAAACAGCTGATTGGCGCTGCAAGCCTGGGAGGCGGGAGAAGTGAAGCGGCGACCGCGCGCTCGGGGAGGGGTCGTAGGAACGCTGTAAAAAAAAATTGGTGGCACCGCTTTTTGGCACCCCCAAATCTTGGCGCCCTAGGCAACTGCCTAGTTTGCCTAAATGGTAGGCTGGCCTGGGCCTGATCCTGTGAACTGCTGATTGCTCTCATTTGAAGTCAGCGATTCTGTAATTGATAGTGATATCATGAGTGCTTCCTTTCTTCCTCTCTTGTATTCTATTGTTTCTTTCTTTCCTCCAGCTTTCTTCTAAAGGCATGCATGCATATAGGTATAGGTATGTACACAAAAACTATGTGTCTTAAAAGTAATGAAACTGGAGTAGAGCTGTGAAATTTTTTTTAATGAATAGTTTATTCACTGAAAAATGCAGTTTTGAGTTGACTGAAACTGTTTGTGAATTTGGGTTGAATCCAGCAAATAGTTTTAGATTAAAAGCAAATGGGGAAACAATTATGAAAAAGTCAAAATTTCTCCTTTCAGCATTTTCAAAATGAAATGTTTATACTTTTCATTTCAAAGTGTTTTTCATTCTGAAATTTAGCTAGATTTAACAGGGGGGGAAAGGGGGGAAAACACCAAAAGCTAAATGAAACATTTTGTGTTAGATTGAACAAAATGTTTCGTTCGACCTAAAGCGGGAAGGGCCTGATTTTTTTGTTTCAGCAAGAAAAAACAAAAGAAATTGTCTTGTCAGGACAAACAAAACTGGGGCGGGGGAGGAGGGATTTTTTAGTTCAGCCACTAAACTGAAAAATCAATTATTAGCTCTTAAATGGAAGTATAGGATTATGCTTCATTTTGGAAGGCACTGTGCAAAGAATTTGTGCAGTAGTTTGTAGCACCACTTAGATGAAGTATCAGTTTTTCAGTTCTCTGACTGGAGAAAAGCAGCACTTGCAGTTGTTCCTGAGGCCGAGAAGAAGGAAAATAAAAAAACAATATGATCAAGCTGGGGATGGTACAATCCTTAACAAATGAAAAAGCATATCTTAAATTTATGCTATGAAAATGATTTTTAAAAACATCTGATGCTTTCTGTTAGTCATGGGCATGTTGATGGTGTTCATCAGGGTAATAGCTGAGTTTCTCACTAATCTTAATTAAACTTCACAATGAAGCTCTGTGAATAATTGACTTTTCAGTTTAATTGGCAGTTCCAAAAAATTGGAGAAAAAAATGGACAAACCAAAAAGTTGAAAAAATGTTTGCTTCAGGTTGAACAAAACATTTTATTTGACCTGAATCATTTTGATAGTGAGCTTTGTTTAAGGCTTTTTTAAAAAAAATTTTTTGAAAGAAATTTCTAAATAAAAAGTAATTTCAAATCAAAACATTTTGAAAATGTCAAAATGAAACATTTTGATTTTTTTCAGAATTTTTTTTCTAACTGAAACAAACTGGCAAATTTGATATGATTCTACAAAATGTTTTGGTCAATTCAAATCTACATTTTTTGCCACAAAAAAAAAAGGGGGGGGGGGATTTAGTTGAAAATATTTGTCCAGCTCTACCTTACAATAGCTTCGTGCAGCATACATATATTATCTCCATTTTTTACACACATAAACACACACACACACACTCGTTCTGGATTCTTAAATGTAAGGCCTCCATATTCTTCCCTTTCCCCACCCTCCAGGCCATGGTCATTTATATCACCTCTGGCTAATCAGTAGTACTAACACACAGTGCATTTCTTACTCCATGCTTCTAAGATTCTACCTCCATGGCTTGGAATCAAAGAATAAACAGTCTGTCTCAGATGACAGATCTCTCTACTCACTCTACAATATGCTATGCCAGCACCATTCATATGGGCTACTTTACTTTTATAACTCTTGCACTGGACATGTTATGAGTTGACACAATGGATTCCTGTGGAGAACGACTTGTCAAAATGACATTTTTGTAAAATCTGCAGTTGTCAATCATCTAAAAATAAACATGGGATCAAAGTTCTGTTTACCACAGGATTAATAATTATCTTATTGATGTGAACCAGAGTGCATTGACACAGCAAAACTTTCCTGCGCAGTTTGACATCTGATTGTTTAGTTTATAGTGACTTATGATTTCAGTCAATATTTACAAATATTGGCATTGGATAGCTCCTGCTTGTCATGTAATGGGTTTTTTCTCAATGGAATTTCCATGGGCAAACTGAAGCATTTAAGTACCTAGGTATAAAAGTATGGAGAAACATTAACAAACTAGTGAAGATAAATTTAGATCCTATACTCTCTCAAATAACTAGTGATAAAAATAGGTGGCATCCTGTCTCCGTGAGCCTGTGGAGAAGAGTTTATACAATAAAAAAGAATATTCTGCCTAGGCTCCACTATATTCTAACTGGCCTACCTGTATATATTTCTCCATCTTATTTTACAAAATGTAATAACATTTTTACAGCCTTTTATGGGGTGCTGGTCAATGCCCACAACTATCACTTAAAAAAATCAAGTTCCCCAGAGCCAAGGAGGAGTTTGAGCTCCCAGACCTACAAAATTGCTATTATGCTTTTATCATGTTACAGATGTCAAATTGGTTCCAGCATGGGAACCAATTGGGAGGTTGTGGAATCTCCATCTCTGGAGATATTTAAGAGTAGGTTAGATAAATGTCTATCAGGGATGGTCTAGACAGTATTTGGTCCTGCCATGCGGGCAGGGGACTGGACTCGATGACCTCTCGAGGTCCCTTCCAGTCCTAGAATCTCTGATTCTATGAATCTATGCGAACACCCTTATATTCACATGAGTGGCAACTGAATGGGTATTAATGCAATTAATTTCCTCTGTGGGTTTGCTCAGTTCCTTTTTTTGTCCACTGGAGAAAAATAAGGTGCCTAGAGTGGTGGTTACACAAAGGGTCTGGGCTATCCTGGCTAAGAGGTATCAATTTCAATCTCACTGTCATGCAACAGCACCTAGCTGGGTAACCCAGACTTACATATTGAGGAAAAAAAACTATAATTTGGAAGAACTGGCATCATATGGATTTCCCAATTAGTCAAGAATTAGGGCTCTTCTAACACTAACGCAATGATATGACCTGCCATCCTCAGAGGAGTGGCAGTACTTACAACTAAAACACTTGCAAAGTATCAATTTGGCCCAGTTGCCCTAGGACTGCCAGAGGGCCCAGAGCTACTGGGAACCTTGGAAATGCTTCATAAACTCCCCAGGCCCATGTCCATGTCCACTGATGAAGAGGAACTCTGTTGGTCTGGAGTTCTTTGTGAAAGTGTGGAAGAGGGGTTATCGTAGCCCTTAAAAGAACCTCAGGGGCAGCGTATATTACAAAATGTTAAAAAATGCTTCTGTGGATCTCAGGCTATGCCTAATGCAGCAAACAATTCTATTCAATATGTCCTGGATGCCACAGAGATTGTACAAGGTGGGGGCCTTGTCCTCTGCTGTGTGTTGGTGCAGTAATAAAGAAAAAGAAACCCTGATTCATATGCTATGGCACTGTCCAACAGCCAGGCAGCTGTGGAAAGAGGTGGACACAAGAGTGAAAATAGTGCTTGGCTTCAGCAACCAAACCTCAAATTGTATCCTAGATTATGTAACTACTATGATGGGTTTAACTTCATCACAAAGACTTTGGTTCTTGAAGGTTCTTACTAAGAACATGATTTTACAAAAATGAACTAGCAGGCTTATGCCCAGCATGAAGCAGCGGCATTCCGACCTGTCTGAGCTAGCAGAGAAAGAAAAAATAGCTTATCAACATAGTGAGCAAGTATATGAATTAGAAGAATTTGAACCCCGTTTTGATACATTTGAATAAGAAATGCTGAGATAGCTCAAGTAATGCCAGACTTCCATTCCATCCAACTTCTGTAGGGTCTCCACTTTTTCCCTTCCTGTATCCCCACTTTCCCTTTTTTGCCTATTTGTGTATGTCTTTTGTTTGTTTGCTTGCTTTTTTGTTACCCGCCTATCTAATGTGTTATGTCCATGTAATATTGTTTGGTGTTGCATTGTTTGGTTTTGAAGCTTTGACAAGTTGTAAAGTTGCATAATTTTATTGGATATCCTGTTAAATGGGTGGCATTAGGTAATGTATACAAGCTGTATTTTTTGTTTGTTTCTTTGACAATTCATAAAAAATCGCACAAAAACAAAAAAAACCCAAACAACACACACACACACATCTTGACTTGAGAGTTCATAATTCCATTCATTTTGGTCTGTAATCATTAAAATAAGACATGTAGAATTTCCCCTCAGAATAGACAGTTATTTCTAGAGGAGGAATGAAGAAAAATTGGGATTTGAGGAGAAATTAAACATCTTATCCCCTACTTTGTTTCTTAATGACATATTAAGGCAAGGTTTTATATTTACCTGGGTCTAAACATTTATTACTATGGTATGTTTGCTTTAAAAAACCAACCTACAAAGTACTATGAAGAGGTGAAACTGAGGTCACTATTTAACTCACGGATCAATAGATCTTTTGCATCCTTGAACTGTAATGTCAAACATCATTGCCTAAGAAAGCCCTGACATTAAACCATTTTGCATTATGGATGCATTATGGGCTATATTCTCCTCTCAATATGCAAATATCATACGTATAAGCTCAGGTTTAATAGCTGTATGTATAAAATCCCTTCTCATCAAGATAAGAATATTCCCTAATTTCAGAGTGTATAAATATATAATATATAATCTATTTTAAAACTTAAATAGGATTCACACTGTCGATGCATTGTTTCTTCTCCCAACCCTGTTTCATTTCTTAATCAAACTAAAATCCTTGCCCAAGCTCCTCTTATTCACGACTACACAAATTTAACATCTTTGTTATTCAAATATGTGAGATCTTCTCTAAGAACTTCAGGGGGAAAATATGAAGCCTGACAGAATAGCATGATATTCCCATATGAAAATCTTATCTGAAAGTGTCTACACATTTCAAATTAAAAATTAAAAGGAACCATTAAAAAGGAGCACGTTGTCTAAAATGTGTTGAAATGAGACATGTATTTATTCTTTCCCTAAGGTAAAACCTGTGCAACTTTGGGTTTACAACCCATAAATTATCAAGTCATTTCTCACTTATAGAATAAATAGCAGCCTAGTGTGTCTGAGCCCACACATTAGCTGAGACTGGAGAGAGCTAAATTTACAAAACATTGAATCGATAATTTCAGCAAGAGGGCAATGCAACTAATCAGATGCATTTTCAGTTTCTCCCGAAGTTTCTCTGAGTGTTCACAGAGCTGCCAGCAGCCTCCTGAAAACTTCACAAAGTCAGCAGAAGAAAAAATATGCCACAAAATGGGAAATGAGAAAATGCCATTAACAAGATGAAACGAAGAGCAGATTCATGAGAGCCACGCTGAGCAACTCACGTAAAAGGTTGTGCAAAGGAAGATTTGGTTGGTTGTAGGTCTTTTTTGTCTCTTATGAGTCCAGACACTAAGTTATGAGGTTTTTGTCTTTTCCTTTAAAAGGTTCAGGATAGTCAGGGTTATTTTTTTTTATTTCAACCTCATTCCATGTCATATATTTCCCCATTTCATTCTCCCACTGAAATCCATCCATCTTGACAACTATCCTCTGATTGACATAGCAAGGCAAATGGTTTCCCAAATCACGACTTTGTAGACCAATATATGTAACAGATCAATGAAGTAAGTGTTCTCTAAGCTGGGATTTTGGAAAGGTTGTAAGGGAGCTAGTGTCCAACTTCCATTTAATTTCAGGATTAAGTGCCTTTCAAAATCTCAGTCTTACAGCACAGACATAAGTACTGCAAACCTGAGTGCAACTTCTGTGATGGCCCACCACAAGCTACTTTCTATACAGTAGCCAATAAAGGACTATAACCATCATCATCATAAAACTTTTCTTGTACATTGCCTTTCAGGTAAAAATCTCAAGTGCTTTCAAAGGCGGATAAGTAGTATTAATTCTCATTCTACAGCTAAGGAAAGCACTTGTGGTATTCTGCCAAGGTCACACAGTGGCATTCTGATATGGAATCTACTTCTGCTCTGAACACTTCTTTGGAAGGTTGGGGACCATCTGATGGCTTGTTGCTGAAATAAGCTGGTGACCTTGGTCCATTTTTTTAATGGGCAGATGTCCACAATCCATATAGAAAAAAGTCTTCATAATTTGGCACTAATAAGCACTCTTGCTAGCAGTCTCGGTAGAAGCCCAGGATTTGAATGGGCATTGAGAATTAACCCAAATTCACCAGCTGAGATGCTCTCTCCATAGACAGAGACACTAGCTATTTTGTCTGTACTCTGGATAAACAGACAGCTTCAGCCATAAAGCCTATTGTGAACAGTGACAACAAAAAAATCTCTTTACAATTTGTTTTTGGGGAAAAAAGAAACCGAGAAAGATAAATGTGGCTATATGAAATTTAATCAAGTGTGTTAATATAAGGGCAGATGAAGACTAAAAAACCTTGTACTCAGGATATTAAAATTATATTTCCTTTTGTACACCATCTGCACCTGTGTTCCTAGCATCATTTCTTCTACTCCAACCTTGAACATGGAAAGAGGCTTTTCATATGTGAAGCAGTCATAGTGCCAATAATATCAACCAAGTTTTGAATGAACTCAAACTATTTTTTTCTTCCTTAAACAAATCTTGTGTCCATACTGAATTAGTTAAATCAAATGTCATCTAATGTTTGTTTTGTCAATAATATTGACAACATCTGAGTTGTTCATCAGCTGATGTATGGAGTAGTGCCACTGGACAAAACATAGTTTTTTTTTAAAAAAAGAGGAATCTCAATTTCTAATGCAACTTTTTGTACTTTTGGATATTATGGAGCAGATTTTTCAAAACTGCGTGCAGCAAAATTTGAAACTCACTTTGCTAGGGTTACCATATTTAAAAAATAAAAAAAGAGGACACTTCATGGGGCCCTGGCCCTGCCCCTTTCCCACCCCTGGCCCCGCCCCAACTCCGCCCCTTCCGCAAAGTCCCCGCCCTAACTCCCCCTCCTCCTTCCCAGCCACACAAAAAGGGCTGCCTGAGCGCTACCGGCTTCACGGTTTGCCGGGCAGCCTCCAGACCCTGTGCCCCTGGCCGGTGCTTCCCCAGCACAGCTGGAGCCCGGGAGGGGAAGCGCAGGGTCTGGAGGCTGCTCGGCAAACCGTGAAGCCGGTAGCACTCGGGCAGCCCTTTTTGTGTGGCTGGGAAGGAGGAGGGGGAGTTAGGGCGGGGACTTTGCGGAAGGGGCGGAGTTGGGGCGGGGCCAGGGGTGGGAAAGGGGCAGGGCCAGGGCCCCATGAAGTGTCCTCTTTTTTTATTTTTTAAATATGGTAACCCTAGCAAAGTGAGTTTCAAATTTTGCTGCACGCAGNCCGGGAGGGGAAGTGCCCGGCCAACAGCTGGGGTCCTGAGGCAAGGGGGCTGCCCGAAGCCGGAGCGCTTGGGCTTCGGGCAGCCCCCATGCCTCCGGACCCTGCTCCCCCGGCCGGGCACTTCCCCTCCCGGGCTCCGGCTGCTGTGCTCCTCCCCTGACTCTTTGGCTTTGTTTAAGAGCCGAGCTGCCCGAGCGCTCCGGCTTCGGGCAGCCCCCTTGCCTCTGGATCCCAAGCCGCTGGCCGGGCACGTCCCCTCCCAGGCTCCAGCTGCTCTGCTCCGGTGGCGCAGGGTCCGGAGGCAAGGGGGCTGCCTGAAACCGGTAGCGCTTGGGCAGCTCGGCTCTTAAACAGAGCCGAAGAGTCAGGGGAGGAGCAGAGCAGCCGCGGGAGGGGAAGTGCCCGGCTGGTATTTTCCCGGACACGTTCGGCTTTTTGGCAATTCCCCGCGGACGGGGGTTTGGTTACCAAAAAGCTGGACATGTCCGGGAAAAACCGGACGTATGGTAACCCTAACTTTGCAATGGTGTAAATAACTGCACAAGATGAAAGCCAACATACATTGGGGTTTGTGAGTACACCTCTACCCCGATATAACACGACCCAATATAACACGAATTTGGATATAACGCGGTAAAGCAGTGCTCCGGGGGGGCCGGGCTGCACACTCCGATGGATCAAAGCAAGTTCGATATAACGCGGTTTCACCTATAACGCGGTAAGATTTTTTGGCTCCCGAGGACAGCGTTATATTGGGTTAGAGGTGTACCTGAGTCATGCGCACATATTGAATTCTTTTAACAGAATGTGGTAAGAATACCATCTGAGAGCAATTATTTGAGTTTCTGTAATTATGATCCTAAGCCTGTAACCCTTATTCACAGCAGTAATCACCCAATGCCCAAAAATAAAGTATAATTGGAACTATTTGTATGAGTAAAGGTTGCAGGGCTGGAATATATATGGTATCATTACAATGTTTGTTCTAATAGGTGGGACATGTAGGAGAAAAAACGTGGTCTACTGGTTAGAGCCCAAGTTCCTTTTTGTATAAAATCTGAGTTGTAATTCTTACTCTCATTTATAAAGTGCTCCGAGGCCCTGGATAATAGAATCTATATACATGCAAAGTATTTTCATTATTTATTAGCTTTCTTTAGCACTGTGGGAGTTATATAGAAAGCAAAATATACATTTATCTTGATCCTGCACACCCAGTAGCCTGCAGGAATAATATAATTTATCAATAGTTTCTTTATGGGTCTTATTGTAACATGGAATGGAAATAAAATATAGTGTTGTCCTGACACCATTGAGCTGGCATATGCCATTGATCAGCTGTGAACATTAACTATGCAACAGTCATCTGTTTTTTCCAATCCAGCTCTTCCAAGTAAATGTCTATATGGTGAAGTGCCTTAGGATACTTAGGAATTGGGTGGAGATTATTGATTGGGAAATAGCTATAGACAGAATATAACTTAATTAAGTTTGCTAGAAAAAGAATGAAGTCAGTATTTCTTGATATGTGGTTAAGTGATTTATTGTATATCTGATTTCTTAAATAAAGTTTGCTTTGCACATTACTAAACTCATCTGTTGTTACTTTGCTGTTCTATCCCCCAAGGATGCACAGAGGTGAAATTGCTAAGTTTATTGAGCTTACTTTCTCTGGCTGAAAATGGCACTCCTAAATCACTTACACAAGTCTGAATTTTTTCCCCTAAGGATAGGGATTAATTCAGCCTCATAATTTAATACTCATAAAAGAGGGAGAAACTGAGTACTATATGTCATTGCTATTATTATTCAAATAAAAAGTGAAATCTTTAATTATGCTGTTAATTTCCATAATTATGGTACTCGACATTGATAAATGTAAACGGATACTAGACCAAATAGAGCTGTTCATTTTAAAATTTATTTATTTACTCTATTAAACTGATGGGACTGAAAAATGGCCAGTACTAGCTTAGTGAAAATGATGTAAGGATCATGACAATCAAATTGTAGTCTTTGTGGAGATAGTCAAACATAAGCAACAAGGCTGTGTCAGAAATCATATACTTAGAAGTCCACATTTTTTAATGCTTGGGGTAAAAAATATAATAGACAAGAGGGAGCAATGGGACATAGTATTATGTACAAGCAGATGCTTATGACTCATGCCTATAAGTGTAGCTCTTTCCTCACAAGCGGGAGTAATAAAATGATCTACAACAAACTATGGAAACCCTATGACTATGGCAAATGTTTTCTATCTGCATTAATTTCCTGAGGCAGTGATTCTTTTGAATACATGAACTCGTATATTATAATATTTTGCTCTGTATGTCAGATATAGTTACATTTCTTACCTTGGCTTCATCTGAAGAGGTTTCTTTAAGCTGCTTGTTTCTTTCTTTTTTATTTTTTCCCAATATTTTCTGACATCTTATTTTTCACAATAAATGACACAATACTTTCTGGAACAATATTCTGCTTTATCTCCAGGACAAAACAGTAGGTGGCTTACTTTTTGGCATTCCTGCCTTGTTTGCTACTTTTCTAGGCCACTTTCCAAAGAAGAAGAATACTGTGCTTTGGACTTCTAGAGGGCTTTCCATTCAAGGCTCCCAAAATATTTGACAAATATTAATTCATTTAGGGCCAAAGTGTGGCCTGGTCTACATGACTGTGCAAGGGCATAAGGGGGAATAAGATCCCCAAATGTCCCTATGCATCCTCTCTGGACCTTGTAGGTATCAGGAGGTAAATGCATGCTGCTAACCTGCTATTCCCCTTCGCCTGAGCAAGTCTGTAAGGAGAGAGGCAAAAATAGGCAGACCCTTGACTCCATCCCATCTTGCTCCTTCCCAATACTCTGGCAGCTGAGCTGGTAAGAGCCAGTAGCATGTCAGTACTGGCAAGAGCCACTAGCAGATTACTGGTAGCAAAGAAGGAATCATACTTCTCCAAAGCACAATTCATTCTTTGGGGTGCTCTTGAATTGGTAATCCCAGGACTGGAAAGCATGCCTGACTGAGAGAATTAAGGAGCTCAGTCTACTAGCGTATTGAAAAGAAAGGTAAGAAGTGACTTGATCATGGTAGTGATCAACGGCTCAATGTCTAGTTGGCAGCCGGTACCAAGCAGAGTGGTCGGTCCTGGGGCCAGTTTTGTTCAACATCTTTATTAACGATCTGGATGATGGGATGAATTGCACCCTCAGCAAGTTCGCAGATGACACTAAGCTGGGGGGAGAGGTAGATATGCTGGAGGGTAGGGATAGGGTCCAGGGTGACCTAGACAAATTGGAAGATTGGGCCAAAAGAAATCTGATGAGGTTCAACAAGAACAAGTGCAGAGTCCTGCACTTAGGACAGAAGAATCCCATGCACTGCTACAGGCTGGGGACCGACTGGCTAAGCAGCAGTTCTGCAGAAAAGGACCTGGGGATTACAGTGGACGACAAGCTGGATATGAGTCAGCAGTGAGCCCTGGTTGCCAAGAAGACCATCGGCATATTAGGCTGTATTAGTAGGCGCACTGCCTGCTGATCGAGGGAAGTGATTATTCCCCTCTATTCAGCACTGGTGATGCCACCCCTGGAGTATTGTGTCCAGTTTTGGGGGACAAATTGGAGAGAGTACAGCAGAGGGCAATGAAAATTATTAGGGGGCCGGGGCACATGACTTATGAGGAGAGGCTGAGGGAACTGGGGTTATTTAGTCTGCAGAAAGGCGATTCCAAAGACGATGGAGCAAGGCTGTTCTCAGTGGTGGCAGATGGTAGAACAAGAAACAATAGTCTCAAGTTGCAGTGGGGGAGGTCTAGGTTGGATATTAGGAAACACTATTTCACTAGGAGGGTGGTAAAGCACTGGAATGGTTACCTAAGGAGGTGGTGGAATCTCCATCCTTAGAGGTTTTTAAGGCCTGGCTTGACAAAGCCCTGGCTGGGATCATTTAGTTGGGGTTGGTCCTGCTTTGAGCAGGGGGTTTGACTAGTTGACCTCCTGAGGTCTCTTCCAACCCTAATATTTTATGATTCTATGGTGTATAATTACCTACACAGAGAGAATGTATCTGATACTATAGAGCTCTTAAGGCTAGCAGATAAATAGCTGGAAGTAGGATAAACTTAAACTGGAAATAAGTTGCAATTGTTTAACAGTAATGGTAATTAACTATTGGAACAATTTACCAAGGGATGTGGTAGATTGTTACTTGAATACTTTACATCAAGAGTGGATGTCCTCCTAAAAACTATCCTGTAGTTCAGCCACAAATTACTGGATTTGATGGAAGAATTGCTTGGTGAGATTCTATGGCCTGTGTTAAACAGCAGGTCAGACTAGATGATCCCAAAAGTACCCTCTGGCTTTAAAATCCACTGGCCAGATTTTAAACTATACTAAGGCCCGGTTACATCACTCTAGCAGTGTAAATGAGTCTTAGTGTGATTTAAAATCTGCTTTATTTAATATGTGCCAGTACAATCTAGCTCTTAGTTTCAAAACACCCTTGTGAAACAGGTAAATATTATCTCATGTTACAGGTGAAGAAACTGAGACACAGAAGAGTTAAATGACTTGTCTATAGACACACAGGAAGTCAGTAGGTGTGCTGGGAGTAGAACCCAGATCGCCTAATTCCTAGACTCGTGCCCTAATGATATAACCATCCTTCCTGCCTAGAAATATAATACCGTGTCCTGAGGTATATTTTGCACCATGAAGGAGGTTTTTCATTGACAATCAGTCACTAAAAGATTTCTCAGTGACCTTAAAGAGAGCTGGGAGGAACATTTGACTCACAAGTGATGAATTTTATACTTCTAGTAGACAATTTGCAATAAGGAAAAAATATCTGCTCATTGTGCAATATTCTGGTTTGCTTAATGCTCTGGCTTGCTCTTATTGCAAAATAAAAAATTTAAAACTAACTTGCAATTCTATTTTTTTAGTCCATCTTATTTTGTTGCATGTCAAAGTCACTTTTTTGGGTCAGAATTGAAGTAAAATTCTATTCTATTCTCCTCTTCACTTCCTCACTAAAAACACACACCTTGTGCCACCCTTCCAGCATTCACCACACCCTGGGCCCATTTTTTATGGTCTTCCCATATTTCTTGGACAGAGCTTATTATGAAAAACAAGTAATTTGACAATTTATGAATGCCAAACTATGAGTGAAGTTAAATAACAATAATTCAGTCCTTTTTCTGTGCAATCCTTGTGATGTAGATTTTTACATAAGTTTCATAATAAGTAGGACCTAAACATGTGGGGACTGCTGGGAATGGGAGAATGAAAAGTGAGGCCTGTGAACAAGTTATCTTTTTTTTTCTCTCTATTCATGTGTCCCGTTCCTTGGTTGCTTCCCCACCATCTCTCTTCCAGATTGCTTTGCCATTATATAAGTATGCACACATACACAAACACACATTGAGTCTCTTCTCTCCCACCACTCCCTTTCCCTTCCCTATGCTGGCAGAGCAGCAAATAAAATTGAGAACATTGCACTGCTGCACTTTTGTGTTGTTCCTCTGCTTATACATGGAGCAGAACCTAGAAAAGTGTCGTTGTGCTGTACTTGCCTACGCCAGCCCACTTTGGCCTCAATCTAACTGTACTAGCTGGCCAGAGACTGCCTGTATAGATGAGAGAGAGTGTTTCTTTAGGGCCCTGTCTTTGAGGGAAATTGTTATAGTCTGCAGCAGTTCTCAAGCTGTGGGTCAGGACTCCAAAGTGGGTTGCATCCCCATTTTAATGGGTCTCCAGGGCCAGCATTAGACTCACTGAGACCTGGGACTGAATCTGAAGTCTGAGGGGCTTCACCCCAGAGTGGCAGGGCTTGGACTTGGGCTCCACCCCTCCACCCTCTGCCTGGGGTCATGTAGTAATTTCTGTTGTCAGAAGGCGGTCACAGTGCATTGAAAACCGCTGTTATAGAGAACATAGAAGTACTTCAATGCATTCTATATTGAGCTGACTAAAAAGTAGATTTGTTATTAATATTTGTATTACAGTAGCCCCAATAAAGTCCACTCAGGATCAGGGCCCCACTTTTCTGGATGCTCTACAAATACGTATTAAAAGACAATCCCTTCCCTAAACAGCTTGTAGTTCAGAATGCAGCGGCTCAATTACTGTGCATGGGCAAAGAGTTACTGCCTACCTGCAGCTTTGCTCCCTGAACTGGATGTTTGTTGATATGCAAATAGAGTTGAAGGTTCTAATTTTAATATTTGAAGGCCCTGACCAACTAGTTCTCACATAAGTTACCAAGCTTCTGACACCCTATGTATGTCTCATCTCACCCCATAGGTCAGAGAGCGTGGAGTTTTTAGTTCTGGGCGGCGGTGTGTCAAGATAGAATGTGTGCTGCCTATATCTTTGCTGCTGTGACTCTTGACCCTTGGAACGCCCTCTCTTCTGAGTTGAGAAGTGCTCCAGGCTTAGCCTTATTTCAATGAGTCTTTTAGACCTTCTACTAATTCTCAAGTTTTTGGTATAACTTTAGTCATTTTAAAGAATTTTAATTTACTTTCATCTGTTTTTTTTTTTTTTTTTTTTACATTTAGTTGTCATTTGTATGCGTTTCCTGACAGGCACTATATAAATAAAATGTATTATAGTAATGTGCTCTTCCTGCACACACCAGTATTGTGTATATGTTTGAGAAAAGTGTTGAATCCTCATGCACAGTTTCACTGACATTTGATTACAGAGCTCATCTTCATCATACGTCATGCACTTTATATATACTTTAAACACACTGATGTTAAGACAAATTCTTAGCAACTGCAGTAAAGTATATTGGTCGACTGTATGATTTCTGGTGCTCTGCAGGATTAACAATCATTAGATGGAACAGAAGGAACATCTTTTACAGACTTCCTCGGGATTTGAATTCTAGTTTCCTTGAAAAGGTAAACAGTCAAAATTGTCATAGGCTGTTAGTCATGTGTACTTTAGGTCCTTGAGGTTATTTTAGTGGGAATAATGAAGTGGAGAGATAATTTAGGTTGTAAAATGGTCTAAGGGTTTCTTTTGTGGCCACTGACATTTAAAAAATTCTTCAGATAAAGGCTACTGAGGATAAATATTTGTAAGTTAATAAAAACCTTGGACGCCTCAGCAGGCAGGTATTACACATGTAAACATCTAGCATTTTTTTTTCAGAAATCCTAGGTTACAAATATACAGTAGGAAACAACATTATTGGACATCAATATTTGTACAGGCAAATGTTTCCTAAAAACACAATTAATCAAATTACACCAAAAGTCAAATTTTCAAAATAAAAAACAGATCAAGAGATTTTAAATTATCAGTAAAAAGCAACAGAGGGTCCTGTGGCACCTTTGAGACTAACAGAAGTATTGGGAGCATAAGCTTTCGTGGGTAAAAACCTCACTTCTTCAGATGCAAGTTACCAGTGTCAATTTAAATATATTGAAATACACTCTTTGTACTATATTCATAGGGAGCATCAATGCACTGGATCAGAAACAGAGAAGAATCTATTCTTATGCCTATATATAGTCTCCAGACCATGCACTGAAGGAAATAAAATCTATGAGTTCTCTGAAGTAATTAAAACTACAGAGAACTCAGACCCCATTTTTAAGAATTGTTGTGTGTTTGTCTGATGTGCACATCTGCATATACGAGAAATAGTCAGACAATTTAAAATAAGTTTTAAAGTCAGAATCACACAAAGTACCATTGGTTTGTTTTCTAAACTAAACAGAGGTGGCTTGTAGTAGATTTGAATACTGAACAGTATATAGTAGAAAAAAGCAGAATTCAAAACAATATGGCAAAATATAGAGGTTTCATGCACATTAAAATGGTAATGCCTAACATTGCCATTATTAAATCACATAGAGGAATGTTGCTGATGTTATTTTGCTGATTTGAAGGCATTTTTAAATCTTTTTTTGTAAATGGCTACAAGATCAGTGACAAATGTATGGAAGTGGGCTCCAAACTGACCAATTTTGTAACATTAACAGAGTTTGTCACATTAGGAAGATGCGCCAGGTTGTTGTTAAAAGAGAGACTTTATCAATATTCTTTTTTATATTCACAATTCATTAATGTTAACAATTAGCAATAAGGAAATGTTCATTTAAAATAATTTGAAGGAAATGCAATGTAAAGGAGAGAGAAGGAGAACATATGATGGTAAATGTTATATTTTCAGATGAAATGGTGAGATTCAGAGCTGCCAGAAAACAAAATACATATTATACCACTCCACTGGAAAATGAAGCAGCCAAACAATTCCCATTGTTCCCATCACAGAAAAATTAAAATCTCGTAATAACTTAGGCATGGAAGTTGCCTACAGTTTCACTTTTAAGGCTTTGTTTAGAAATGACTTGTGCCCCACTTAAGATCAAAGTTCATGTAACTGGCAAGAAAAAATTGCATTGCTGTAGGACCATGACAAGTACCGTGCACAAAAAAGGAATTCATCCAGAAGGATTGTTAGGCATGGCAAAGATGCCCCAGCCCTTTCTGGTAAGTAATTGAGGCAGTTGTTGCATAAGTAGGAACAGAGAATAGAAGAATTAATAAACAAAATACTTCGTTTTGAAAGGGAAGGCAAGTTTGACCAGCTACTAACTATTCCTGATGTGCACAGACAGCACTCATATGATAGACGCCTCAGCTGAACTTTACAGCAGAAAGGAACAAATTTTGATCTTGTTTAAGACAGCAACAGTATTCCCATTGACCTCAATTAATGGGATCATGATTTGACCCTGTAAGATGGGGGTAGCTGGAGAAGAACTTGGCTACCTGGAATAGAACTGTTTTGATTGTCCCTAATTTGTATTCTGCAGTGTCGGGATCTCCGTTTTTCATATTTTCTTAGCTGCATTGCTGAGGCAAGAATGGGTGGGATGGAAAATATATTCTGAGTGACTTGATATGACTGTGTCCTGCAATTACAATGGAATTATTTGCTGAATACCTTGTATCCCAATATCTAGACCATCGACTGGTGTGCAGTTAAAAACCAGTCCTACTGTCTGAGCTTAATAACATGCCTGAGCTACAGCCCAGGTTAAGCCCAGGGGTAAAACTGCCTCTAATAATGTGGTAATATTTTTTCAAGGATGAAGTGTTCATGAGCAATTTTGCCATTGTATCAGGTACAAAGATGGTTTCTCATGAAACCATTTATCTGTATCAAACACACCATTCTTCCTTATCCATCAGTGATTTATCTTCAATGAAACCATTAAAGAAGTAAGAAGTACAGATGCAGCATATGCACTTGTGCAGTGGTCATGGGTGGAATACATGCATAGAAAATGTAGTTTGTTTGCATTGCTGAGTTTTAAATAGAAATATCCAGTGGAAAGAAGATTTTCCACTTTTAACTTTTCACGCTGTGTCTCCATCTTAAAATCCTTATCAGCTGTGGTGAAATAGAAAGTGTTTCAACTTCCTGTCTTGTTTTTGATTCGCCTTAAAGACTTTGAGTGCTGTGGAACAATGAATGAATGGATCTTTGACATCACTAGTTCCAAACAACACAAGACAGATGTGTAGTCATGTTGTTTAATGCACTGCTGCAAGGCACTTGGATACTATGGTGAGAATATTTCTGTGATTTTCATCTGCATATGTAAAAGTCTAGTCAGTTCCTTTATCTTGGTGCTAGCCGTAAAGAATAGGAGACGGGATCAGCATCAGAATCATCCAGATGATCAAAATGGCAAAACAGCTCTCTCCTACTCTATTCCATGAAACCGTTTATCTGTATCCAATATGTTCTAATGTTGGTTCTTTCTTTATAGGTCAGTAGTGTTCAATATATACAGCCTACATTGCACCTTGCAAAACCACATACCATAGCCAAATTAATAAAGACGCTGCTGTTTACATGCCATTCAATTTAGCTTTCACAAGTCAGTATGGACTGCAGCCATGCTGTGTTGTGATCTCCCCAATCCTTTACCATATATCACAATGATGCTGGGGTTTTGTGTGGCTTTATTAGATGGCTCATGAGGATCCTTTGATCAAAGACCCTATAAAAATGTAAATTATTACAGCTTTTGTTTTCATTTTGAGATGCACAGGTTGATCTTTAGTCACTTTTCCTATATAAACTGGAGTAATAATAATCTCTCTACTATTAATAAATAGCAGAGGGGTGAATGGAAAATACTGGCCAAAGACATTGGGGCAAACTCATGCTCTTACAAAATGAATCATGGGAGTGTAACTGTCTACACCAGTCAAGGAGTCACTGCACTGGTTGCTAAAATCTCATATGAAAGATTCAACACCTTCACTTTTCTGAAAGCAGACTGCATAAAACACAATGTTTCTAACCTGGAAGGGTGAAGGATGGTTGAGTCCAGTGGTGCTGCTCCTCCTAACCACACAGCTGCAGCTCCCACTGAGCGGAACCAGGTCTGTAAGGCACTCTACTTCCAACATACCCCACGGTCTCTGAGGTCTAACAGGATGCCAAGGTAAAATGCTTTATGCCAACACTCCTGCTAGAATCTCAGCTCGGTTACTCCAGCCATATCCTGGATCAACCTAGCTGAGACCTAGAGCCTAGGGCTGTTTGTAGGTAGAGTCTTCTTGTTTCCCTGGGAGATTCAAACTCCCATTCAGGAACTTATGAGAGCACTACCAAAATCAGGAAATTTGATAGGCATGATTATTGAGACATGTGAGAATGCAGAGGAAATGTGCGTGGAAGAGGAAGGAGATGCTGCACTTCAAAGAAAGTAGAGATGAGAAGACAAGAAAGAGGAATAAGAAATAAAGGAGGAGCTGTGAGATGGAGACAGACAGGTAGGATGGGTTGGACATGGGAGGAGAGAAAAAAGGATAAAGAAATGGAGGAAGGAAATAAGCAAGGAGAGACACCCAGCTTCTAGGTTAGTATATATAATTTGCTTGTATTCCTTTACCTTATTTCACTTACCTGGTAGGTCTCTGTAAGTTTAGGAAGAAAATGATGGGATGGGCTGTTTTGAGAACCTGCATTAATATTGTTAGCTACTGTGGATTCTAAGCACATGGAAACAAAGAGAAAATGACCTAAAATTTCATGGATTCTGGTGGCACCTTAAAGACTAACAGATTTATTTGGGCAAAAGCTTTCATGGGTAAAAACCTCACTTCTTCAGATGCATAGGTATGCACCAGACTCCTTGTTGTTTTTGTAGATACAGACTAACACGGCTACCCCCTGATACTTGACCTAAAATTTGTGAAAATGGGCCCTATCCAACTCCCAATGAAATCTGTGGAAGTACTCCCATTGACATCAGTGGGAATTAGATCAGGCCCCAAATGCCTCTGGCAGATTACCTACCCATGTTTATTTGGAGAATTGTCCTTTGAAAAAAATTCAGTGTTGGCAACTATACCTACATCCCAGTAGAAACAGCTGAGCTCCACTTTTCCTGCTGCAGTGGAAGCAAGTGATGGCCCAAAGATTCCCTCCTCTCTACCCCTGCCTGTTTTTTAATACATAAAGAAAGTCAGTTATGTTTGGTAACACCCCAAAATGAATTTGTTGGCTCCCCCCAAAATTGTAAATCCAATCTTGCACAAAACTGTACAGCCATGACCACAGTGGTGAAGAGTTAAGTGTGAATATGTTTGGGGAATGGCTCAGATAAGGGGCCTAAATCATTCAACGTTCACTTCATAAAATCACCTTGCATAATTTGGCACAGTTTGGCAATGTTGGAAATCTCTTCCTAGGAAAAAGTGAGTATTCCATAGCAAGACTTTGAATGTAATGTATTGGCAGAGGGTTGTGAGAGAGCTTGCAGAGCATTTGCCTCCACAGTGCTTGGCTGTACCAAAAGATATTATTAGCCTATCACTTTTATGAGCACTGAAATTCATGGAGACTCACAAATGTAAAATAAATACATAGATTTTAAAAGGAAGATACAGAGCCAGCTTGAGTCTCATCTGAGACCATCAAGAGGTTCAGTGTCCAAGGTAGTGGCCCAGAATATTAGGCCAGTTGGAATGGGGTTGCAGATTGTCTTCTCCCTTTCATCAAAGGCCACCAATTGTACCCTCTCTTTATGAGGAGTCTCCATGGGAATGAGTGTTTTCATGGTCTGATCCAGGCTTGTCAAAAACAATAATAAAAGTTCCCTCTGCTAGTGAATAGGACTGAATAAAATTAAAAATTGTAACAAAATTTTGCTAGTAGTGGGTTTGCTTCAGTTTGGTGTAGAGCTGGCAGTGCAGCCAGGTACAGCAGATGGTGATGACCTCCCTTGGGTCTAGTATGTAGAATCTACATCAGATGCATGGAGGTGGGCCAGGGAAGCAGGCTGTATGAGGGGAGGAAAGGATGTAGGACAGATGCAAGATATGTTCCATTCTACTTGTTCTTCCTCGAAGGGGGAACCTTTCCCTCTGGCAATGAAATTAATCCAGCAGGGACCCCCTGGACTGTCCCATTTTTGCACTTCAAAAATGCTGGCAGGTACGCTCTTCTTTCCAATTACATCATGTCACTAATGCTCACAGTGGCTGTATCTGGCCATTGGTTGGGATCCAACTGTGGGGTGGGAAGATGCATTAAAGCCTGGCAGGTCTGCTCCCATCTCCTGATGCTGTGGTCCTTCTGCCAACCCATCCTCTGTTAAAAATGTATGTTTTTATGCATTATTCCTGCAGCCAGCGCTTCATGTTCAGCGGCTCATTTTCCCCTGCAGTCCCTGTTGCACTTTCTCCTTTGGCCAGGGCTCCCTCTTTCCTTTCCATTACCTAGGTCAGGGCTGAAATAGACATTAAAACCCAAATGTATCATCCCCATAAACGCTTCTGCTCACAAGAAACGGCTCTTTCCCGCAGATCACAAACTCTCCTTTCTGGGTGATAGTACCAAGGTGCCAACCCCACTTTTTTTTTTTAAATAATTTTAGCAAAGATCACAAGCCCAGGGAACCAGGAGGAGGGAGCAGCCAATACAGACAAAGACAGAGCAAACGGGCTCTGCCTAACTCTCCCAACCAGCCCCCTGCCCGTCTCCTCTTCATTTGCAACAACAACAAAAAGGGGGAGGGATTTCCCCCTTCCCTTCTACCCAGCCACCCAGGGAAATAAATTATTTCCAGCCCGTGCGTTTTCTGCCTCGTCTCCCCCCCCTCCCCTGTCACTGACACCCTGAGGGGCAGCCGAGGCAGGCGCTCGCCCGGCTCCCACCAGGTTGCCCTAGAGCGCGAGGGCGGGCAGGGAGCGGCGCGGCGCGGCGCGGAGAAGGTGTGGAGACCGAGGCGGCGGGCAGAGCGGGGCTGCTTCCCCACCCCTGGCCAAGGGGGAGTCCGCGCAGCTGCCCAGCCGGCCGGCGGCTCCTCCCCAGCTGCCAAACTTCCCGGGCGGCCGCCTCGCAAACTTTTTTTTTTTTTTGCCGGCTGGGTTTTGGGTCGGCTGCTCCCCGCCTTCGCCGGCTCTGCCCTGCAGGAGCGTGCGGGGCTGGCAGCAGCAGCAGCAGCGGCAGCGGCAGCATGGAGCGGAGGCAGCCGCCGCCGCCGAGTTTCCCTCGCGGGTGGACTGTGCTGGTGGCGGTGCTGGGGCTGATGCTCCCCGGGCGCCAGGGGGCGGCGGGCTACTACCCCCGCTTCTCGCCCTTCTTTTTCCTCTGCACCCACCACGGGGAGCTGGCCGGGGATGGGGAGCAGGGAGAGGTGCTCATGTCCCTCCAGCTCGCGGGGAACCCGACCTTCTACGTACCTGGCCAGGAATATCACGGTAGGTGCCCGCGCCTGTTCCCGCTCCCCCACTCGCCTTCTCCGCTGGGCCGGGGGGCTCCGGGCCCCTGGGGCGGTGGGGGAAAGTTAGGGACTTGTGGCTAGCGAGGGAGCCCGCTGTGCGACTCGCCTCGTCCGCCAAGTTCTCTACGCCCCTGGGCGGGGTGTGTGGGTGAAAGTTGGTTGAAATGTGAATAAGGAATGACTGATTTGGGTTGGGGAAGCCAAAGGAATCTCCTTTCTCCCCACAGATTATCTGCTTCCACCTCTAAATGCTCATTGCTTTTCCCAGACAGATCAAATATATCACCCCCCCCTCCCAGTTCTCTGTTATCTATCAGCTGATAATATTGGGATAGGCTATTTACCTAGCAGAGCTTTTGTGTGGATAGGAATCTCTTTAGAACATCACTGGGACACTTTACATACTTCGTCCTTGAATTTGTAAACTTGCCGGCTTTTTATTTATTTATTTATTTATTAATTAATATAGTGTTGCTTGCAGGTCCAGCTGCCTGCAGTTTCATGGCTTGCTGGAAAAGTTCACATTGTTGAATGACCCACAGTGGTCTCACATTTTCATGCAATATTAGCCCCTCCTATCATAATACTCCTGATGTTCAGTGCTGTTAAACAACTCCATGTACCTATTGGAAAATTGCACTGTTTTCTTGTAGAGATTTATTTTCAAATGTCACTATTTTTTTAGATGTTAACATCAGAACTGTACATTCTATGTTAGACCAAGATGAAATCTTGCAACAGTGTGCTACAGACAAACAAACAAAAAAATTAGCTGGTGCCTATATTTCAAACTATCAACCTATTAATTTAATAAAACTGAAAATGTGGGCAGAGGTTATGTATTTTATAGGACATATGTATAAAGACAGAGCCTGCTGGCTAGTTCCCTGCCATAGAGATTTAAGTACTTAACACTAAGCTATTTCATTGATTTAATTAGGACTTCAAGAACATCAAAATATTCTAGACCGATCCTGATAATTTAGTAGGGCCTGCAGGTGTTTTCAGTCTTTGCTATTTGTACTAACTGTGACATAAAAGGAAAATAAGCGATTACTTATAGAGTTTGTATGTCATTTCTGATGTAAATTATGAAGACAAATTAATCCTCGAGGGCTCCCTTCTACTTTGTTCCATTGTCAAAAATATAGTAGCCTAAAGAAGTGAATTTTAGTTTATCTGTATTTGAATACAACTTCTCTGGATTACATCTGGGTTGTAAAACTGCTGGGCTTTCTGGTCCCCATCTCTTAGGAAACACAGCAGCCTTTTAATGGAAATACTGATTCTGAACATTCATTTAGAGCCTGATCCAGAGCTCTCTGGGATCAGTGAAAGTCTTTCCATTGACTCAAGTGGCCTTTGTGTCAGACCTCTCCTGAACAGAGCTGACACTAGGCATAAGCATGCTGAACAATTGCTTAGGGCCCCGAGCATTTCAAGGGGCCCCTCTCCTCTATTCACTTTTTTAGTATGTGTTGGGGGGGGGAGGAGGGACCCCAAAATATCCCTGCTTAGGGCCTGCAATGGGCTAGAATGATCTCTTCTCCGGAGTCCCTTTTCTTGATATACGTGCACTGAAAGAGCTGATAGGTGCCATTTGGAGGTCATGAGTATCTTTCATCGACTGATCAGCCAATATGATTGTGACACAGGCTTGACATGAGGGGTGATTGAGCTTTGTCACTCAATGTGACCCCAGGAAGGGGATTTATCTATAAGAGCCAAAAATGAGAGTGTTAGGTCAAATGTTCACAGCTTGTCTTGAAGATGGAGCAATCAAGTTTTATTGGGAGATCATGCACTGTAATGATGAATAACTTTATTTTTCTAACTGCCCAAACTGAAGAGAGTTAATGCTTAGACTTAAGGAAATTATCCATTAATGCAAAATCTTTACTTCCCTGATTTAATGGATTATGTGTTTATCACCTTGCTGATTTCCCCACCACATATACATGTGTTTTAGCTCCTGTGAAATAGTTTACATGTTTTTGGTTTTGCCCATAAAGTGCCTATGTAAACTAGTAATCGTATAATTTAATGGTATTATAATAATTTCTTTATACAGGAGGCCTGTATGTGTAGAACCTTTATAATCCATAGTCACTATACATTATTTAAGAGGCACTCACTAAATCTCCTTCTCTCTCTTTGTTTCCTTACCTAGTATTTCACAACTTCAAAACAAAAGCTAATTTTAGAATATATTTTAAAAAGTGAGGAAATTAAAAGTAAAAATTTAAACCACCATATAAAGAAAAAGATATAACAGCACTTGGTTAAAGATGGAATTAAACTCTTAACTTTGAATTATCTGATTATTATTCTATCTCAAAAATTTTGTTTTATGTAAGCATTTTTGTCTCAATGTTCTTGGTTTTTTTGAAAACTGGATTAAAAGATGTTATAATTTTTTTTACTTTATTAATTATTAAACCTCCAAGGTAGTTCCAATTTTGCTGTCTATACTTTTTAAGATAGACAATGTACTTTTGATCCAATTGCTAAAAATTTTAGAGCTTTCTTTAAAAAATAGTTTGAGGCCCACATATAGTAAACTGCATGTGTAAAAGATGTAACTTAACCATATTTATATTTTCTCCACAATCTCCAATCTATATTATATATTAAAAATCCAATTTTAGTTTTTAAACGTTAATGATAAAACTAGGAGGAAAAAAGCTTAAAAGAACACATTTGTTTTGGAAACTCTTAAATACTGTTTGCTTTTCTTTCCCCAAAAAAATATATAATAAAAACTTCTTGTTTCATGGCTAACACCTTATTTTCCAGGTCTCAGCCTGAAGTCAATGTTTAGACCCAAGTGTATAACCTTTGAAAAATGTGGTTTATCCTAGATGTGGTGAAAGAGTATGACTGCCTGTTGTGTGGATTCCAAGGCATTAGGTGAACTGGGATTGGACGTGTTATGGAGCTGACAGTTTTAGTCTCCCAGAAAGAGACTTAGGGGAGGTGCGAATTTTGTGCTGCTTTGCTCATGCTCTCTCCATAGATGTCAGTGTAGAGCAGCATCAAAGCCTCAGAGGAGAATGTTGTATCTCTTGCCTTTGGGGCTTGTGCTGCTGTTATTTGTGGTTTGGATTGCTAAAGGACGGGAGAAATTATCATCCAGGAACGAAAAAATCCAAATCAGAGGAGGGTCCTTAAATTAGGCCAGGATGGCTTTGCCTTTGCTGTTTTGAGTTAGAAACAATGTAATCTTTATCAACTGCTATAACTGCTTTCTGAACACACCCTTACATGTCATTTTTGCATACCCAGTTTCAGATGTTGCCAAGCTCCCATGAATTTTGGACAATGGCCTGTATTTATCCTGATGAGTGATTGCAGGGACTCAGGAGATGTGTAAGCATTAGATCCAGACCAAAAATAATGCTGTTGGTTCTGATTCTCAACTGCCTTGCACGTTGTGTAGTCATTTGTGTCCAGACTTTCAAAAGTGCTCAGCATCCACAACCAGGGCCCAGTTATCACCAAACACCAATATAAGTGGCTAGATTTTCAACATAGCTCAGTAAGTTATGTGCTTATCCCTTTGAAAACCTGGACGTAGGTGTCACAGTGGGAGCTGCTGGGTGCTGAGCAATTTTGAAAATCTGGCTCTTGCAGTCTGATCCAAAGGCCATTGAAGTCAGTGGGAAGACTCAGATCCGGCCCTTATATATGTGCAGAGGGGATATAAAAGGCTGCTAAATAGGGTTGCCAACTCTCCAGGATTGTCCTGGAGCCTCCAGGAATTAAAATGAACCTTTAATTAAAGATTATGTCATGTGATGAAATCTCCAGGAATACATCCAACCAAAATTGACAACCCTAAATCAGAATGATAATGTTTTACACTTGCTTTGAACAAGACAATGAGAGTCAGCTCATTGAATATGCCTTTTGTTAGGCCCACTTCAGTTGTATCATCACACATAATTTATTAACTCTGGCTTTATTCTCAATATTTTGATTGAACTGTAAATTGTAGGTTGACTCATTGGATCATATTCAGACCGAGCACAAGCAACTGCTGCTCCTTCTAAGTCAGTCCTTGAAGTTGAAATTTGGTGCAATAATTTTAAATTCACAAAGTATTTTAAAGTATCTTTTTATACTATCATAGGAGAGAACAATACATGAATCAGTATTCTAAGAGCTAATCCTATTCTAATGAGTACAGAACAAAGTACATTAAAATGATCTTGAATAAATCATTGGTTTATATAGCAATAGTTCTGAGAAAATTACACTTTTTTGTAAAATAATCTTATACAATATTTCCAACTTGTACAGCTTGGTTTTTCATTTTCGGTACACTAATTCTGTGCTCACTGTTAGGAAAAGAAAGGGAAAGGTACTAATTGCTTTGCTATATGTGGTCCCTGTATCACATCTGAAACACTTTTTTGTGTTATACACAACACATACACAGACAATTATTTTAATTAATTCTTTTAACAAACACAATACATTAAGAAAATAAATTCATACAATCTGAAGAAATCACGTGGGGCAATTCTGTTTTTAAACAATATGGTTTAATGTTACTGTAAAATGCAAATACGCTGTGGGTCATCATTTGTAATGTAAAAAATATCATTTAAAAGTTTTCTTGTAAGGAAACAAAAATAGTGAATTTTCAGATGCAGTACTGATGTACAATACAAAGGGAGTTTTAAATATGTGGCAATTATTAAGTGCAGGTGATTAAAAATAGTTTACTAAAATATCATAAATATGGTAGGCCAAATTCAGAGAGGAGTGTAATCTGGTAAAACCCACATGCCAAGTGACTGGAAGAGAGGAATGTAGCAGGAGAAGCAAGTAATAAGGGTGTAAGAAAGGGTGTATTTATTAAAGTGACCCCATTCTTTTACTTATAGTTCATACTCTTACTGCTTGCTCTGGCTCTTCAGTATGTAAGTAATACCAACTTAGAGCCATGTAGATTCATATACACCTCTACCCCGATATGACGCGACCCGATATAACACGAATTCGGATATAACGCAGTAAAGCAGTGCTCCGGGGGGGCTGCACACTCCGGTGTATCAAAGCAAGTTCGATATAACGCGGTTTCACCTATAACGCGGTAAGATTTTTTTGTCTCCCGAGGACAGTGTTATATCAAGGTAGAGGTGTACCTGCTTTCATCCCTTTGCCCATCTCACACCACCTTAAGCATCAAGAGAGGAAAAACAGTCTTGTGATTAAAAAAATGAACTGGCAATCAGGCAATTACAACTGCAGACACAGGGTTCCTGTGTGACCTTGTGGAAATCGCTTGATCACTCTGTGCCTCTGTATCTCATCTGTAAAATGGGAGACAATAATACCTTTCTATCTCACAGGGATGTTTTGAAGCTAAATTCTTTAATGTTTGTGATCTGCTCAGATACTCTGATGATGAGCACTATACAAAAATGCCTCAAAATACATGATTAAAAATCCCTAAAACCCATCTTTGAATATGGCCCTGTCTCAATAAATATATTTTTTAAAGTAATTACTTATTGAATAAAGAAAACTTTAGAATATCTCCTGTTCTTATATGTGATTAAATTTATTTGCTTTGGCAGATATTTTTTTCTTTCTTTAGCTTATTTTATGCTTAATTAATGCCTTGAATTGGCAAGGCACTTAAGCATGTATTTAAGTCCATCCCTACTCAGTAAACCTTGTATGTACTTGCTTAACTTTAAGCATATGCTTACTTCCTGTTGAAACACTGGCACTTAAACATGTGCTTAAGTGCTTTGCTGAACCAGGCCCAACTGGCGTGTTGGTAAATGATACTGATCTTTCTTTATATAATTTATATTCCTCATGGGCCTTCCAATGTCATCTGCAAAATGGGATAATATTTCTTCAGCATCTTATTCCGAAGATTTAACTTAAATTTAGATCTCTATGGCAGTTCCTGTATTACTTTATTACCAGTCTATCATATAGTCAATTTCCATTCATCATCATACCAATTTTTGCGCAATTGTATAATGGTGATAGGCAGATGGGTGGAAATACATATATACAATCTGTACCTAAGATAGTTTAATACAATCTTGTTAGCATTATTTATAAAATTACCACTATAAATGTTCATTTTTAGATTTTGTATCTTTAAAAACGTTTAATATAATTGTGCAATGAAAGTAACTCTTATTTTTTCACTTGTCAACCAATTTTTTTGCTGCCCTTATTTTCCCCAATTTGCTTCATCTTTAGATCTCTTAAAAGCAGCTTCCAACTGTTTTCCCATGACTGATGTCAAACTGACATGTGCAAGCTCTAATTCTACTCCTAAATAGTTTTCTTTAATGAGACTTATGTTTCTATTTTATTTTCTATAGTTATTTTTTTCCAGAGCTGGTCAAACTTCTGAAAATCTCATCTAATGTTATCAGTTTCCATCAATGACTGTTTCTATTCTTAGATGTACTATATATTGTCACGAATTATTCCTTTGATAGGTACTGAAAAACTATGTCCAGTAATAGGTAAGTTCTTATAAAATGTTCCTGAAAATCTGCCCCCTTTCCCCTTCATTGGTCAACCACATTACTTGTAAAAATAAATAATGTGGTTTAGTATCTCTTTATTTCAGCACTCGTTGTTTTATTCTTAAGGGGAATAGATTACCCATTTTGTATAGTGCCTATTCTTATATTCAATTCTTATTTATGTATTTATTTTTGAGATGGGTATAAAAAAGCAAAAATAATATGATGGACTCCATAGCGAGAGAGTAACAGAAAGAAAATGATTGTGGGGAAACAGAGTTATACGAGGTACAAGGGTGTAACAGCGTTACACAGTATCAGTTACAACCACTGTTTTCTATAAGCATATTCAATTATTCAAATGATCTAAAGTGCTCATTGGAAATATCCAGGAATAAAGTGTGAGGTGCAATATCAGTGGGTTTGTTTTGGTGAAAGTGAGGACAGATTTGCTTCCATGTTTTCAAATTTTGACTGTTCTCTTGAGAGCTTCCATTTCACTCACTCATTTATACCAGTGTTTGGTCTGAGAAAGACTGGAGAGTTCCACCTTTTGGAAGTATCAGTTTCTTCTCAGTGAAAGAGGCATGTAGAATGTATTGGTGTCAGGAGTCCAGTTAGGCACCGGGATGCAAGGGCTAGAGGGTGGTGGCAGAGAAGAGAAAAGTATTAAGAATAAGGAAAATGTTAGTGCTCAGATCTCTTCTCTCTCCCCTATTTTAAAAAAACTCCACAGTAGTGGGACACTTCCACAGGACATATAAAAGGAATTCTTCTGAGCTCAGCATCGGCAAAATACATCCGATTCACCAATGTTCACAGAATGCATCCTCCAAGATTCCATTGTAGTCAGAATATATTCTCTTGAATAAACTGGATATGGCGATATAAAATGATTTCTTAATATTCTGCTCTATTCTCTATATAGTCTATATTATGAGTTTGTCATATTTTAGCTTCAGGACATAGTGTAAGGCCCATCTCTTCTCTTAAGTTTGTGCCTGATTGGGTTGCTATGGTCTTAGTATATAGCTGAATGATGTGTGTCTTTTAATTTTGAAATTATTGTATAACTCCAAGACCAAATGATGGGAGCGTTTGTAAATTAAAAATAAAGATCTGCTTTTGAGATCCAGATGCCAAAATTGAACTTATTTCGTAAGAAAAGCATAGACAGCATTACTGCTGACAGCCTTTTACAGGCAGTGTTTCACTAGAGGAGATTTAAAACTGTAAGGAGTTCAGCTACCATCATTTTTAATTCTGGGTCCAAATATGTGGTCAGCAGATGACTCAGTTATAGATATTGTCAGACTTGGGTTTCATGGAAGGAGGTTCATGGTCCAAACAGACCCAGGTGATTCATTCTTACAAATTTGCAAGAGAGGCATAATACCCTTTAAATCCTTTCCTCCCATCATCAGAGGGTTGCCTCCTCCTGTAAGGAAGGCTGCATTGTCCCACATTACAGAAATCAGAATCAGCATATAGAAATGGATTGTGTATTAAAGCTGGGGTGCCAAAATTATTGCAGGAGAGGAGAATTATTATTGTTTGCATTAAAATAGTGCTTAGTAAATACTAGGCACAGTATACACAGAGAGGAAAATATTATTCCTGCCTCAAGGAGCTTAGTTTAAGACCCAGATCATGCACTGAGGTTTGTGTGGCTGCAAAGGCCCTCCCACATAGAACTCATTGCATTATTGAAACCTGACACACACCGAAGTGTAGGCGGTGCGACCTAGTGGTCAGAGCAAGAGTCTTACCTGGTGGTAGAAGCAGAATCAGAGGACAGAACTGGAGGTGTGGTCAGTAGGCAAAGCCAATGGTCAGAGCATGGGGAGTCAGGAACCAGAATAGAACCAAAGGGCAAAGCTGGAGTTGTGATCAGGAGACAAGTCAGTGGTCAGAACTAGGAGTTAGGAATCAGGAGTTCAGAGGTAGGCAGAGATAGGGCTGGAGTGCAGCAGGCGAGGAGGGTGGATAAAGGGTTGGGCAGTGGAACCCTGGGCATGGAACACGTTGAACAGCCACCCTGCTGCTCTAGCTACGGGGCTTAAATGGGGACCTGTTGGCCCTTCTGACCAATCAGGGAGCACAGTCAGTTAGTGAGGGTTTATTGGGCTCTACCAAGTTCACTGCGTTGCTAGGCAACGAAGCCCACAGACAGCTGAGTTCTTGATGGTACCTCTCTGCTCCAGGGCTCCTCCCAGGGACCCTCAGTTGAGGAAGGAGTTGTCAATGAGTGGTTTAAGGAGAGAAACATGAAAGATGGGGCACATCTTGAGAGATTCTGGGAGCTGAAGCTTGCAGGCCACTGGGTATATTTGTTCAGTGATCTGAAAAGACCCAGGTATTGGTGGTCAGGTTTGGCTGAAGGATGGTCTGTTCTCTGTTTTTAAGTCAAAAGCCAAACCTTATCCCCTGCTGAAAGGATTGGGGCGACTTGTGACTTTTGATCGGTGTAGTGCTTATGTGGTTGTTGTTGTTTTTTAGCAGCAAGTAAATGTTCTTTGAGTTCCTGGTGTGTTTCCTGAAAATGGTTGACCAGGTTTCTTCATACAGGCACAGAAGTCACATGACCCAACATAGTTTTTAATATGGCCACCAGAAGTACCTAACAATCAGTGTCCAGGTTTTAAACTGGCTGAAATGTCCCACTATGGGCATGTCATGGCACAACCGTAGCGCCTGAAGCTGCCCTTGGAAATGTAGAGATGATCCCCGTGATAAAGGATGTCTTGTTGTAGATGAAACTTTAAATCTGGGGAAGCACTGTTGGCTCTTAGAGTTTGGGGCCATTGCATATTTGGTGATGTACCTGACATCCTGCTGGAGGGTGAGGAAAGCAGCTTCTGCAGAATGTTCTCAATTAGGGCCATCAAAAATGCTTGCGGTTGTCCATACAAAGCTCTCGAAATGTTCAAGGAGAGGACTGGGCCATTTAGGAGCAAGGAGGCCCACTTGAGGACCTCTCTGGTGAGCAGGCTAAGTACTTATAAATATTTACATACATTTTGTACATCAGATCTATATATTTCAAATTGATAAAAGAACAGATTTTTACACAACATAATTTATCTATGGAACTCATTGCCAGAAGATATCAATGGGACTGAAAGTTTAGCAGGATTAAGAAAGAATCAGACAATTATAAGGATAATGAAAATTGTTACAGTTATGTTAGATACCATAGGATAAAAATATACATATTTAACATAATATAAACCCTTGTGCTTCAGGGCATAAGCCAACTGCTGACTGTCTTGTGGGCAGGTTGTTCTATTATGGTGGTTTTCTTTTTTTTTCTTGTACTTTCCTCTGCAGCATTGTGCATTGGCTATTCTTGGAGACAGTATAACAGACTAGATGGACTACTGGACTGATTTGGTATAGCAAGTCCTATGTTCCTATTATTGTTAGATTTTTGGAAATAAATTGTAGCTATTTATCTCTTTCCCCTTATTTTGTGAAGACTGCTTTATTAATATGGTAGCACAGGGGTAGGCAACCTATGGCACGTGTGCCGAAGGCAGCACATGAGCTGATTTTCATTGGCACTCACACTGCCAGGGTCCTGGCCACCAGTCATAGAATCATAGAATCATAGAATATCAGGGTTGGAAGGGACCTCAGGAGGTCATCTAGTCCAACCCCCTGCTCAAAGCAGGACCAATTCCCAACTAAATCATCCCAGCCAGGGCTTTGTCAAGCCGGGCCTTAAAAACCTCCAAGGAAGGAGACTCCACCACCTCCCTACGTAACGCATTCCAGTGCTTCACCACCCTCCTAGTGAAATAGTGTTTCCTAATATCCAACCTAGACCTCCCCCACTGCAACTTAAGATCATTGCTCCTTGTTCTGTCATCTGCCACCACTGAGAACAGCCAAGCTCCATCCTCTTTGGAACCCCCCTTCAGGTAGTTGAAGGCTGCTATCAAATCCCCCCCTCACTCTTCTCTTCTGGAGACTAAACAATCCCAGTTCTCTCAGCCTCTCCTCATAAGTCATGTGCTCCAGACCCCTAATCATTTTTGTTGCCCTCCGCTGGACTCTTTCCAATTTTTCCACATCCTTCGTGTAGTGTGGGGCCCAAAACTGGACACAGTACTTCAGATGAGGCCTCACCAATGTCGAATAAAGGGGAACGATCACGTTCCTCAATCTACTGGCAATGCCCCTACTTATACAGCCCAAAATGCCGTAAGCCTTCTTGGCAACAAGAGCACACTGTTGACTCATATCCAGCTTCTTGTCCACTGTGATCCCTAGGTCCTTTTCTGCAGAACTGCTACCTAGCCATTCGGTCCCTAGTCTGTAGCAGTGCATGGGATTCTTCCGTCCTAAGTGCAGGACTCTGCACTTGTCCTTGTTGAACCTCATCAGGTTTTTTTTGGCCCAATCCTCTAATTTGTCTAGGTCCCTCTGTATCCGATCCCTACCCTCTAGTGTATCTACCACGCCTCCTAGTTTAGTGTCATCTGCAAACTTGCTGAGAGTGCAGTCCACACCATCTTCCAGATCATTAATAAAGATATTAAACAAAACCGACCCTTGGGGCACTCCGCTTGAAACCGGCTGCCAACTAGACATGGAGCCTTTGATCACTACCCGTTGAGCCCGACGATCTAGCCAGCTTTCTATCCACCTTACAGTCCATTCATCCAGCCCATACTTCTTTAACTTGCTGGCAAGAATACTGTGGGAGACCGTATCAAAAACTTTGCTAAAGTCAAGGAATAACACATCCACTGCTTTCCCCTCATTCGCAGGGGCCGGTTATCTCATCATAGAAGGCAATTAGGTTAGTCAGGCACGACTTCCCCTTGGTGAATCCGTGCTGACTGTTCCTGATCACTCTCCTCTCCTCTAAATGTTTCATAATTGATTCCTTGAGGACCTGCTCCATGATTTTTCCAGGGACTGAGGTGAGGCTGACTGGCCTGTAGTTCCTCAGATCCTCCTTCTTCCCTTTTTTAAAGATGGGCACTACATTAGCTTTTTTCCAGTCATTCGGGACCTCCCCCGATCGCCATGAGTTTTCAAAAATAATGGCCAATGGCTCTGCAATCTCATCCGCCAACTCCTTTAGCACCCTCGGATGCAGTGGATCCAGCCCCATGGACTTGTGCACGTCCAGTTTTTCTAAATAGTCCCAAACCACTTCTTTCTCCACAGAGGGCTGGTCATCTTCTCCCCATACTGTGCTGCCCAGTGCAGCAGTCTGGGAGCTGACCTTGTTCGCGAAGACAGAGGCAAAAAAATCATTGAGTACATTAGGTTTTTCCACATCCTCGGTCACTAGGTTGCCTCCCTCATTCAGTAAGGGGCCCACGCTTTCCTTGACTTTCTTCTTGTTGCTAGCATACCTGAAGAAACCCTTCTTGTTACTCTTAACATCTCTTGCTAGCTGCAACTCCAAGTGTGATTTGGCCTTCCGGATTTCACTCCTGCATGCCTGAGCAATATTTTTATACTCCTCCATGGTCATTTGTCCAATCTTCCACTTCTTGTAAGCTTCTTTTTTGCGTTTAAGATCAGCAAGGATTTCACTGTTTAGCCAACCTGGTCGCCTGCCATATTTACTATTCTTTTTACACATGGGGATGCTTTTTTCCTGCAACCGCAATAAGGATTCTTTAATCCAGGGGATTCTGTATTTTAATTTAATTTTAAATGAATTCTTAAACATTTTAAAAATCTTATTTACTTTACATACAACAATAGTTTAGTTATATATAATAGACTTATAGAAAGAGACCTTCTAAAAACATTAAAATGTATTACTGGCACGCGAAACTTTAAATGAGAGTGAATAAATGAAGACTCGGCACACCACCTCTGAAAGGTTGAAAGGTTGCCAACCCCTGTGCTAGCATGTAGAATAGCGTCTAATGTGACCACCTTTGAAA
Organism: Trachemys scripta elegans; assembly: GCF_013100865.1. NCBI lineage: Eukaryota > Metazoa > Chordata > Testudines > Emydidae > Trachemys > Trachemys scripta. The sequence continues at coordinate 24,618,793 of NC_048298.1, read as the reverse complement.
CACACTAAGGCTAGGTCTATACTACCCGCCTGAATCGGCGGGTAGAAATCGACCTCTCGGGGATCGATTTATCGCGTCCCAACGGGACGCGACAATCGATCCCCGAATCGGCGCTCTTACTCCACCAGCGGAGGTGGTAGTAAGCGCCGCCGACAGAAAGCCGCAGAAGTCGATTTTGCCGCCGTCCTCACAACGGGGTAAGTCGGCTGCGATACGTCGAATTCAGCTACGCTATTCACGTAGCTGAATTTGCGTATCTTAAATTGACTCCCCCCTGTAGTGTAGATGTACCCTAAGTAGTCTAAGGGTTTGTCTACATGGACTAGTAATCCCCACTAGGGCTGTGATTTCTAAAGCACACTAACAGGTCATGCTCAGAGTGGTCCATATAGACTTTGTTGATATGCAATAAAAGTTCTCTAGTGAGTACCAGCCGGGGCTACATGGACCAAATAATACCAACACATTAATGTGCTTTAGAAACCAACCCCCTGTAATGTACATTATCTCACTATGTAGACAAGCCCTAAGAGGAATCCAAAGACTTGATGCCTACTCCTGAAACACTTTCAGGATTAATTTAGTGGCAGCAAAATCCTAATTTATTTCACCCCCTATTGAAACAGATTCACCAAATTAAGCAGGGATCAGCCGTTGTCAGAATGCCATGTAACTTTCTGTATTTGATCATGTACTTCCTCAGTCTGCATTTTTAAATGCTATGGTTTTGAAATACTGTGTCATTATTTGCATATCACTTATTATCAAATCACTTTAATTCTTAGGTCAAAAATGAGGGATGCTCCCACATTTATCTTTTATTTATTATGTCTGGGTCATGCCCTAGGACTGACCACCAGATTTGTTGTGGCACTGTTAGTTATATAACCAGGAAAGGAAACAATACTATCTTACCTTCTAGAACATACAATCTTCCTTAATGATCCTAGAGTTGCTATGAGAATTTCAATAGCCTCTCATAAAAGTTTCAATCTTTTTTACATGCTTCCTTTCTTTTGTTAACGTTTCCTGCTTTCTCATAATGCATAAAGCTGTACAGTGTATAAATGTGTATCTGGAATATTTATTTTATTCCAACTTTTTTCAGTTTTCCCTAGCCAATGGTCTAGGCACATGACAAACACTTACAATGCAACATTTAAAATCTATATAATCACAAAGAATAGACTGCCTGTGAATGAGACCTTCCCAGCCTCCAGGAAGACTCCCTCTCATCAATCCCTCCTCCTGTCCTTTGTCTCCAACCCTTTCCTAGAAAAATCCTAGAAGAACGGGGAAATCTTATAAAGCATCCTGAAGGTCACCAAATCCAGTCTCCTTATAGTAATATCAGTCACCCCTGAATATAGAGAGAATAATATCTCTGAGTCCATAGTTTTCATTTTCCTTAATCATTATCTTCTCCCAGTCTTTTAAAACAGGAACCTATGATGGAGCAGGTCCTTAGCTGGTGTAAACTGGCATAGCAATCATGGGAACTGAAGATCTGGCCCATGATATTTCTGAACAAAAGGAGCCTAATAAATCCATCTGATCCATTCTTCCTCTGAGATAGTAGCTTTAGCCTATAATGTTTTTTTCTTAACAGTTGTTTAGCTCCTATACGAAAAATATATTTGCACTACTTCTTTCTATCTCAACTGTATTAATTCAATAGCTCTTACCATCATTTTTTATTTCCTAAAATAATGTCTGTCAAGGTATTTATCACTGATCTTCTTTTAGTGACTCTATGTAGTGTATCCTTAACTCAATTTTAATGTTCTAGGAATTACCCTGCTCTCTACAGATCTGTTACAATGGATAGGTATGTCAGCGGTTTAAAGCTTGGAGTCAGAACCTGACCTGGCAGTAGGAGAATGCCTCCCTCCTCCCTCCAGAATTCCCTTCTGTGTATCTGCATCCCCAGCAGTCTCTGTGCAGCAGAACTTTTCTGAGAGAAATTCCAAACTTTGATTTAAAAATTCTGACTAACAGTTCAGCTCAATGTGTCTGTCCAATTCCCGGCTATTTATTCCTACTCTTTATTTCCTATCCTTTAAACAGTTACTGAACAATAAGAGGACCTTCTTTCTTGTCCCATGACTGACTATTTTGCTTAAGAGCCATTGGTGAGGGACCCTGTCAAAGGCTTTCTGAAAGTCCAAGTACACTATATCCATTGGATCACCCTTGTCCACCTGTTTGTTGAGCCCATTAAAGAATTCTAGTAGATTGGTAAGTCATGATTTCCCTTTACAAAACCATGTTGACTCTTCCCAACATTGTGTTAATCAATGTCTGAAAATTCTGTTCTTTACTGTAGTTTAAACCAGTTTGCCTGCTACTGAAGTTAGGCTTACCATCCTGTAGTTGCCAGGATCGCCTCTGGAGCCTTTTTAAAAAATAGGCGTCACATTAGTTATCTGCTAATCAACTGGTACAGAGGCTGATTTAAGTGGCAGATTACATACCATAGTTTGTGGTTCTTCAATTTCATATTTAAGTTCCTTTGGAACTCTTGAGTGAATGCCATCAGGTCCAGGGGACTTATTACTGTTAATTTATCAATTTGTTCCAAAAACCTTCTCTATTGACACCTCAATCTGGGACACTTCCTCAGATTTGTCATCTAAAAAGAATGGTTCGGGTGTGGGAAGCTCCCTCACATCCTCAGCATTGAAGACGCAAGCAAAGAATTCATTTAGCTTCTTTTCCACAGCCTTGTCTTCCGTGGGTGCCCCTTTAGCACCTTGATCATCCAGTGGCCCCACTGATCATTTGGCAGGCTTCCTGCTTCTGATGAAAATCCAATGGGATTCCACTGGGGTCAATCCTGGGTCTGGTATGATTCTGTATTTTAATTAATGACCTGGATAATGGAGTGGAGATTATGTTTATAAAATTTGCAGATAACACCAAATTGAAAGGGGTTGCAAGCACTTTGAAGGACAGGATTAAAATTCAAAATGACCTTGACAAATTGGCAAATTGGTCTGAATTCAACAAGATGAAATTCAATAAAAATAAATGCAAGGTACTTCACTGAGGTAGGAAAAATCAAATATTAAAAAAATATATTAATGAAAATATCCCATCTCCTAGAACTGGAAGGGACCCAACAGTGTGCTCTTGTTGCCAAGAAGGCTAACGGCATTTTGGGCTGTATAAGTAGGGGCATTGCCAGCAGATCGAGGAACGTGATTGTTCCCCTTTATTCGACATTGGTGAGGCCTCATCTGGAATACTGTGTCCAGTTTTGGGCCCCACACTACAAGAAGGATGTGGAAAAATTGGAAAGAGTCCAGCGGAGGGCAACAAAAATGATTAGGGGTCTGGAGCAGATGACTTATGAGGAGAGGCTGAGAGAACTGGGATTGTTTAGTCTCCAGAAGAGAAGAATGAGGGGGGATTTGATAGCAGCCTTCAACTACCTGAAGGGGGGTTCCAAAGAGGATGGAGCTCGGCTGTTCTCAGTGGTGGCAGATGACAGAACAAGGAGCAATGGTCTCAAGTTGCAGTGGGGGAGGTCCAGGTTGGATATCAGGAAAAACTATTTCACTAGGAGGGTGGTGAAACACTGGAATGCGTTACCTAGGGAGGTGGTGGAGTCTCCTTCCTTGGAGGTTTTTAAGGCCCGGCTTGACAAAGCCCTGGCTGGGATGATTTAGCTGGGAATTGGTCCTGCTTTGAGCAGGGGGTTGGACTAGATGACCTCTTGAGGTCCCTTCCAACTCTGATATTCTATGATTCTATGACCCTGTAAGATCATTGAGTCCAGCCCCCTGCCTTCACTAGGCAGGACCAAGTACTGATTTTGCCCCAGATCCCTAAGTGGCCCCCTCAAGGATTGAACTCACAACCCTGGGTTTAGCAGGCCAGTGCTCAAACCACTGAGCTATCCCTCCCCTGCAAATGCACAACTATAAAATGGGAAATAACTAGGTAGGTGGTAGTGCTGCTGAAAAGGATCTTGGGGTTATGGTGGATCCCAATTGAATAGGAGTCAACAATGTGATGCACTTGCAAAAAAGTCTATCACTCTGGGGTGCATTAACAGGATTGTCATATGTAAAACATGGGAGGTAATTGTCCCACTGTACTCAGCACTGGTGAGGCCTCAGCTGGAGCACTGTGACCAATTCTGGACACCACACTGTAGGAAAGATGTGGAGAAATAGGAGAGAGTCCAGAGGAGAGCAACAAAAATGATGTATGGTTTAGAAAATCTGACCTATGAGAAAAGATTAATAAAACTGGGCATGTTTAGTCCTGAGAAATAAAGACTGAGGGGGAACCTGAAAACAGTCTCCAAATCCATTAAGGTCTGTTATAAAGAGGACGGTGATGAATTGTTTTCCATGTCCACTGAAGGTAGGACAAAAAGTAATGGGTTTAATCTGCAGCAAGGGAGATTTAGGTTAGATATTAGGAAAAGTTTTCTAACTATAAATGTCGTTAAGCTCTGGAATAGGCCTTCAAGGGAGATTGTGGAATCCCCATCATTGGAGGGTTTAAGAATAGGTTGGACAAACACATGTCAGGGATGGTCTAAATGAACTTGGTGCTGCCACAGTGCAGGGGGCTGGACTTGATGTTTTCTCCAGGTCCCTTCCAGCCCTACATTTCTGTATTTTTATGAAATAATGAAAGTATAATTTGACTCCCTCTACATGCTTTCACAAGCAATGCTAACATGGGTGGACACTATTGTAACCCTGAGCCCTCTCAATCCCATATCCAAAAGTTTCTCTCTGAAAAAGATAGTGACACACAAATCTGTTTCATCAGGTATATGTGGCACTCATCACTGAGATTAGACACACAGGCAAATCAGTCCTCAGCTTTCTTAGTACTATAGGGGGAAACTTTATGGAAAGCTGAAGCTATTCACGGAGTCATTGGAATAGTAGATTTGCAATACTGGCTCCTGCCAGACACTATAGAAAGGAAGACAAATCAGATGGGAAGTTGAGACAGTGAAGCAGTCCCTGAAGTACAAGAGAGAATTCCACTTTGCAAGTGGAAGTGGAACAAATCCAGGGCACTGAGGTAAGATCAGCAACTTGGCCTCAGTTGCCTCAGAGCTATCTATATGACTCCAAACCAGCCATACCTAGGGTTAGCCCCCAATTGGTGCCAGTGTTTCAGTTTGGAAGAAAATGGCTACCTAGAGCTTTAGTCAAACTGAGGTGACTGGACATTGGCCAGAGGCGGTACTCTACAGTGCTGTGCAAGAATCCCAGGGACAGTTTTGTCCTATTTCCAGTCTCAAACAGCCCATGGAAATGCCAGTACATAAATGAAACTTACATCATCTACTTCACGTCACAGTGATATAACCCATTTCCTATCAAAGACTCAGAGAATGAGAAACAAACAGAGCAGGGCTCCATTTGAAACATCTGAACACATTCCTAAAGGAAGCTTATCTTCGCATTCCTGTTTTACCATTCCACAGGCCATTTCCCCACTTTGCATAAGTATGGTGGAGTCGTTGTCCTCCCCCCCCCCCAATTCTGATCACTACTTTTTGATCTGACAAGTGCTCCCAGGGTCTCTTCCAGCAGAACCTTGGCATTATTAATATTGGCTTTAAGGAAGAAGTACAGATGAAGTGAAAGAGGGTTTAGCTGCAATGAAGAAAAGGAAGGTGGCTGATGGAGATGGTATTCCACCCACCCCCCACCAAATTTCTTCATCATCTGGGCCCCAGGGGACTCCAATAGCTGGTGAAACTGTACACCAAAACCTAGAACCCAGAGGCATCCCAAAAGCCTGGCGGGAGGCGATAGTCATTGCCATACTCAAACCGGGCAAGCCGACAGATGACCCAGGAAGTTATTCTCCGATATCACTCCTGTGCACTACCTAAAAACTCCTGGAACGTATCATTCTCTGGAGAATCAGTCCTCTTGTTGAGTCAGTGATCCCCAAAGAACCATCGGGATTCCAGCCTAAACGCAGTTGGAGTGACCAAGTTTTGGCCCTTGTAACACACATTGAGGCCGGATTCCAGAAGAAATTTTAGACTGGTGCAGCCTTTATAGACCTGTCATCAGCCTACAATCCAATCTGGATTAAAGGCCTGATGCTGAAGCTCACAAGGATCATCCCCTACCACAAAAGACTATGCCTGCTATGGATGATGCTGAGCAATAGGCAGCTACGTGTCCACTTGGGCAAAGAACTCAGTTCGCCCCAGTTCCTTACAACGGACTGCCACAAGGCTCAGTACTCATGCCAATGCTTGTCAACAAAGTCGTGCAAATTTGCATATGTGAATGACCTTGCCCTGGCAGTGCAAGCAGCCACCTTCAGCGACATCGAGTCCAAATTGAACAGGGACCTAAACACTGTGGAGGAATATTTCCAAAAATGGAGGCTCAAGCCAAATCCTCATAAAATAGTCACTGCATTCCATCTTGATAACAGGAATGCTAAGCACACCCTGAAAGTGACCTTCTGCAGCAACACTGTGCGACATGACCCCACTCGATCTATCTTGGAGTGAAGCTGGATCTTACGCTAACCTGCCACAACCCTCTGAAGAAGGTAGCTGCCAAGATGAAGACAAGGGTCAACCTGGTCCAGAAACTGGCAAGCACAAATTGGAGAGCATCAGCATCAGTGTTACAGACATCAGCAGTGGCCCTTGTGTACCCCATAGCTGAGTACTGTGTATGGAACAGAAGTAGCCTTACTCGACTTGTTGATGTCCAACCAAACACTGCAATGTGCAGCATCATTGGAACCCTCAAGCTGACCCGAGCACCTTGACTACCAGTGCTGTTGCATATTGCTCCCCCATCCATTCGCTTCCACACTTCAGGAATTCCAGAGGGTCATGGAAAATTTACATCTTCCCATCCACCAAGACCGTAACAATGTCCCTCACCACCACTTGAAGTCACGTAAGTCCTTTTGGACCCACACATTTAACCTTTAACAATGCAATTTCAACCTTGGAAAGCTAAATGGAGTTCACAAGAAGTAACAAACACACACCTTGTGAAAGATCCAATGCAGAAGATCCCTGGCTTTGATCTCCCATGATGCTCATGGGCCACCCTAAATTGTATCTGCATAAACCATGGCAGATGTGGATCCTTGCTGCACAAATGGAAAATTAAAGTCTCTCCACTATGTGAGTGTGCTCATCCAGAACAGACCATGGAACATATAACAACTCAATGCCTGATTCACAAATACGAAGGAGACATCACAGCAAATACACTCAGCTACCCCAGACGCAATTATCTGGCTTAACCATCTAAATGTAAAATTATAGTTGTTGCTGTACATTTACATCAGCCATATGAAAAAGAAGGAGGAAGAAGAAAATTGTTTCCTTAAAAATTCTGCTGATCAGGGCTCTGTACATAGAGAGCTGAAGCAAGCTCACAGAGTGATACAGTTTCTGGAGTATCTTTGAACCATGATAGACAGATATATAGTATCAGGGAAGTCCATCTTAGATCTGAGCTGAAGATGAATCCTACTGGGTACAAGGTGACATCTCAGAAGAATGGTAACAGAAGATGAAGATGCCCACAAAGGAAAACAAGTGGTATGACAAACAAAATTCTAGTTCTTAGTGAAGTCTGCTGGAAATGCTGATTTAATAAACAGATGTCCTTCAGTGAATTAGAGTTTACACGAGATCAATCCAGTAAATCCTGTTATCCCCACCACATCTCACCCTATCACATTGTTTGGCAGAGGTCAAGGTCCCATTGTCTATTGTCACCTTCTGCAGCTGGTGGATGCAGAAAATCAGATTTTTCAGAGGGATTCATCCATTAGTAAACCAGCTAGAATGAGTCTTATGACAGAAACTAGTTGGTAATAATGAAGGGGACTCATTCAGGTCCCACTTCTGTCCAGGGTATGGATGCTAGTAGGAGAGAGAGCACAGTACCCACTGGGTAGAATACTGTGATTCATTGAGGTTTTGGAGCACTCTTCTTTCTATGGATAACAGACTTGCTCTAGTCATGACAGTCAACATGCCTGGTAAGATTTCCCTAAATGTAGGAAGAACACATTCAGCCCAATCTAGAGAGAAACTTGACTTCTGTCTAGGCAAAGTAAAGTTGGCTATCTGTCTGTGCACTGCTCCTCAAGAGGAAGATGAACACTGAATGCTGCATGATGGAAGTTGGATTAAGCAGAGTGAAACTTGCACCGAGAACTATCCTCACTGTGAATTTGATGTTCTTATGATTGACCTCTTTGCACCTGGAAACAGCAGTAAAGCACCCATGTGTCAGGACTGGGGATGCAAGGTAATATATAGTTTCTCATAAATCTGGACAAGGTCTCTGGTATATGCCTTCCCAGATTTCCCACTGCTCCCCAGGACCATACAGAGATAGGAACGAGAGAGCACCAGTGATATTCTTTGTCTTTTTGGCTGAAGAGGCGATGACTCTCAGTCCAGATTAACTTAATTTTGACTCTTCCGATGTGTATATCTCACAGGGGAAGCCTGCTATTACAAAAACCAATCCTCATCCAGCAATAAACAGCTGCAAAATGGATTCTTGGATGAAGTGGTTATTATTGTTATGTACCCCAGAAGAAAGTCAACAAATAGAACTGCTTCTACTGACTGAAGCAAAGTCCATGGTTTAACTACCAAATTAATCAAGTGAAATTTAGGGCAACTACAATTACACTACACTACAAACTTTTGCTGAGGCAGTTAATATATCACTTGTGTGTCTTCACACTTGGCTCTTTGCTTCGGTGCTGTGTGTACTCACCAGGAGTGGTTGTTTCGATGCACATTGCGGTGCACTGTTAGATAGTCTAGCAGTAAAAGCTTCTAACAGGTGCTAACTATGTTAACATTTGAAATGGTCATACTTAATTTGAGTTGGCATGAATTCATCTTTTTCTTTGTGCTTTTGTCTAGGTCAAGAATACTGTGCATTAGTGTAACCTGTGATAGTTAACTTTGCAATTAGCTGAAGTAGTATTTTAGAGCCTGATTCCACTGCCTTGTACTTTGTGTAGTCATTTACACCTGGACACACTATGTGCAAAGTGGATGAGAAATGCTACCAAATAAAAATTCATTGGAACAAGCACTCATGGTGTGTACACACAGTACCAAAGCAAAGAGCCAAGTGTGCATACGCATGAGCTCTATACTAACTGCACACATTTTACAACTACTTTGCACAACTGTAAAGGCTACCCAGAGTGTCTTAATTATACATTTAGGGCTAGATTCTGATAACTTTACTCTCATACTTGATTAGCGCTTTGCTCCATGAGCGCTCCTATTGAAGATAATGGGTAATTGTTGAAGTAAACTGCTATTCATTGTGAACAAGGGTGTCAGAAACTAGTCCTTTGATTCTGAAGAGCATATTAAAAAGGAGAGGTACAACAATGAAGTCCTGGTCTATGACTAGGGCTCCTAGGTGCTATGGTAATTTAAATAATAATAAATGGCAATTAGGTGCTTAATTTCCATTAAAAGTCAATAGAAGTTGGCTGCTTAACTGCCATTTGTGCCTTTGAAAATCTCCCCATAATATCTGGGAGGAACACCAGATTTCTATGGATTAGAGTTGGATTTCTGTTACAGATTTGTAGTCTTTTTTGCTGAGGTATATAGCTGTTGATATGCATACAGGAAGATTAAGAAACATTGGGAAAACACACATTATGCTTTTAAAATAATAGTAAAAAAAAATCCTGTAATATGCTTCAATATAAAATTACTTAAATTTATCCAAATGATCAAGTATGTAACTCTTAAGGGAAAACTCTATTTTATTTGGGTTTTTTTCCTGGCATGGATATGAAGATATTGAGGGATGTAAACATTGTAATTTAAACATCTGTCATTTGTTCAAAGAGGGAGTATCTTTTGTTGAGCTTATATAGCCTATAAAATATTGTATTAATTAAAAACCTACAAACTGGCATTTTTTCCTGGGAATATGGTAGGGAGGGTAAAAGTGTTTCTCTAAATGAAAGGAGGGTTTTTACATAATAACTATAAATGTCTTGAAAATGTATGATTTGCTTTTAAATAAAGCGGCTTGCTGTTTCTGCAGAAATGAATTGGAGAAAGGGATTTATCCAGAGTAATTCAGTCAGATGAATGGAGAGATATGTCCATCACCACTATAATAATGGTTATTCCTTCTAAATATAAACTGATAATATTATATATTAGAGGCTTGATTATACCGTTAAGAAGATTAGTATATTTAAACTGAAAATAAAGGCTCATGTGCCCTAAATTTGAAACTAAAATGGATGATCTTAGAATATAGTTGTAACACAATATTCAACCCTTTTGAACAAGGTATTTTCCCCTCAAAAATATGTGTGAGGAATAATCAATATATACTGTACCTGTGACTCCACGGGCAGCTGTAAAACTGGCCTCTCAAGCTGTGATTTAAACAATCTCAAAGTTATTGCAGATATATTTTGTTAAGGAGTCCAAACAGTTGCAATATCATGGCCATATAGGGAATTCTGAGATTCATCCATGTTTTCTGTAGTCATCTAGGGACATATTTGTTATTAATTGCACAAAATCTGGAAGGCATGTAAACAAGATGGTGAAAAAGACAGACAAAGATGATGATGATGTTTCTGTGAATAGATCCATAACTGCTATTGAGATATTTCATAACTGCTACCGACTTTGAGGTCTTACAATGCTAAGCTTGACTACTACAGCACAAACTCTAATAAGAACATGATAGTTTGAATCTTTTCATGGTATTGAATTTATGACATTGAGTTTAGGACTTTGTGCTCATATCATGAGGCGTTAGGTAGTGTTTAACATGTAGTCTTTTTCATTTTTATTTTTTGAAAGTCTTTATGTCAGGTTATTTCTCATCAATAAAAGATTTTTATTATAGGCATGGGTGGACAGTTGCTTATTTTACAGGCACCTTTTTGATATATAGCACTTTTTGATTTCTCTCTTTTTCTCATTAGACAGTCTACCTAATTCACAGCATCACTTTACTGTCTTTATCTTTTAAATTTATAATCATGATAGTTTTACCCCATCTCAGAGTAGATCCCAGGATATCCTATCTCAGGGGGCTTATCTTCACTGCATAGTTAACTTGAGTTGTAACACCGCTCTACAGCCAAAATGCTTCTGAAATAAATGTAGTCAAACTTTACTAATTCTGGATCACTGAGAATGAAAATGATGCATAAAATTGTTGATTGGCTCTAGTTTTCAAGATATGCTATTGGGTCAGTATATACGACCCTTGACTTGGGAATGGCGGAGGATAAGTGAGTTATAAAGGGAAGGGATCTCAGTTTAAACCAGAAATGACTAAAATACATCTTTGACTGGATCTATGAATAAATCTATGACTGGGTTTGGACAGTACTTGCTTTTTAGGTAAAACAATGAATGATGCAATCTGAAGCTGGTATTGCATCATACATGATATGAATTGCATCATGTTATTCCTAGAAGTCATGGATGATGCAATCATAACGAAGTTTACATCACTCTGCTGTACAAATTGCCCTATATCAGCTTGAGAAATCATACAGTGTCATGCTCTCTTATTTGTCAGTGTTTGATTTTGCAAAGGGACACATTTCTGTTTAGCCAAAGTGAGCAGAGATGCCTCGTACTTGTGTGAACAGTGCAGATAACTTCTGCTATGTTTGTGGTGAAGTGACTTTTGCATCACAAAAGCGCAGTATAACCACTATGGTTAAGAAAGCCTATCACCTTTATTTTGGCTGCAAAATTGGAGATCAGGACAAGAGGTGGGCCCCACACATATGCTGCAACACTTGTGCAACAAATCTTCGCCAGTGGTTGAACAGGAAAAGGAAATCTATGCCTTTTGCAGTGCCAATGATTTGGAGAGAGCCAACAGATCATACCAGCAATTGTTACTTCTGCATGGTGCCTCCAGTTGGGAAAGGTGTGTCAAAGAAGAAAAAGTGGACTGTGCATTATCCAAACATTCCATCAGCTATACGCCCAGTACCCCACGGAGAAGGACTGCCGGTTCCTGATGCACCAGAATCATTCTCACTTGAGTCAGATGAGGAAGAGGAAGAGGATGAAACTTCTGGTCCTGAACCATCAATGTCACAGGACCCACATTTTCTCCCATCCTCCTCCTCTGAACCACACCTCATAACACAAGGTGAACTGAGTGACCTTGTCAGGGATTTGGAACTACCCAAGAGTAAGGCAGAGCTGTAGGGCTCCAGACTACAGCAGTGGAATCTCCTGGCAGGTGATTTTAGGGTTTCCATGTTCCGTGACCATCAAAAGGATCTTGTCCCATTCTTCTTCATGGAAGGTGATCTTGTAGCCTGCAACAACATCGATGGTGTGATGGCAGCCCTCAACATCGTTCACGATCCAGATGAGTGGAGACTGTTCATTGATTCATCGAAGACTAGTCTTAAAGCTGTTTTACTGCATAATGGCAATGTTTTGCCATCAATTCCAGTTGGTCATGCAGTCCATATGAAGGAAACCTATGACAACATGAAACAACTTTTGAGGTGCATAAACTATGACCAACATCAGTGGCAGCTTTGTGGCGATTTGAAGGTTGTTGCTCTCTTGCTTGGTCTGTGGACAGTATACACAAAGTACTGCTGTTTTCTCTGTGAATGGGATAGTCGTGCAAGAGATTCCCACTACATCAAGAAAGATTGGCCACTCCGACAGTCATTGGAGCCTGGGAGGAAAAGTGTTCAGCATCCACCACTTGTTGAATCAAGGAAGATTTTGTTACCACCCTTACACATCAAGCTGGGTCTGATGAAGAACTTTGTCAAGGCCATTGACAAAACACAAGCAGCTTTCAAGTACCTCCGTGGAAAATTTCCAAGGTTAAGTGAAGCTAAGATAAAGGAAGGTGTCTTTGTTGGTCCTCAGATTCGTGAACTTCTTCGAGATGATGCATTTGACCATGCACTGCGTGGCAAGGAAAAGACGGCATGGAAAGCCTTCCAGTTAGTGGCAATAAATTTTCTCGGAAACAACAAGGCAGACAACTACAGGTTGTTGGTGGAAAACCTCCTCAAGGCATACAAAAGCCTTGGTTGCAACATGTCACTAAAGATACATTTTTTGCACTCTCATCTAGATTTTTTTACCACTGAACTGCGGAGCAGTGAGCGATGAGCACGGCGAGCGATTTCACCAGGACATTGCAACAACGGAGAAACGCTATCAGGGCAAATGGAGCCCATCAATGCTTGCAGACTATTGCTGGACAGTGACAAGAGATGTTCCATTTAATGAATACAAGAGACAAGCCAAGAAGCACCGAGTAGACACTGAATAGGACTAAACTATGTACATAATAGTTTTTTGCCTTTTGTTTCATAATAAATTTTATTTATATAACCCTTTTGCTGATTTTTAAAGTGTTACATAAACAGGACAGGTGAAATATTATCATGTAAAGCAACCATAAACACATGAAAATACCTAGGTTTACAATTTATGATTAAAACTCTACTATCTACACAATATACATAGACATAAAATGTAAAAACTTAAATATCTTAGAAACAGTAGCCAATCAGTTGTTTTAATTGTCATATTTGAATTCAGCACATCAAAATACATAATAAATAGCACATTTTATCTCTGAAGCAGACGACTTCTCAAAAATTGTAGACCAGTGTAATTCAATGTTACCTCCAATTCATGTCCCATCTACACACAAAAACCCTTAACTCAAGGACAGTGGTGATTTTAACTCAAGTTGGCTGGGCTATCAGAGGTTGTAGGCAACAGCACAACTGGTGAGCTGCTAACATGATCACTCGGTGGTATGGATGCAAACTAGCTCCACTCACATGTGGAGCCATCCCATAATTTCCCATCTGACCAAAAAGGCCAGAAAAGTTCTCCCCCAATTTCCTGCGAAAGAATTAAGTAGCTCAGCATACTGCAGTGTAAAGAACCATGGGATATGCCTTCAGAAGACTCAGAGCCACACATGAGTAAGTAGCCACAGCAACTTGAGTGTAATTTCACACTGTGGCCACTCTCAAGTTAGGCTAGCTTTTCTCAAGCCTCTCAAGTTAGGCTGCACCGAAGAACTTAATTCATTGTAGCCTGGTGGACCTGGTAAGTCAGCCTGGGACAAATAATTAGTCAGGCCCAGTTCAGTTTCTAATCCTTGCTTCCAAGCTCTATTTAGTCTTTGTTTTTTGTTTTTTTTTCCCGAAAGGCGGGAACGGGAAGCTACAGTCCTGTTCTCAACTGGGATTGTGGGGTCTTCTTGTCTCCAGTAGCGTAATAGCCTGGACCTTCCCTAGCCTCAGGGATCCACTGTGGCTTCTTGTCCTGAAGCCATAGGAAAGCATACTCTTGGCCCTCTCCTCATCCCAGGCTCTCTCCTGGACCTATTGCCCTCATTTATATGCCCCAGCTAGGAAGCATCAGACTCAATCACGAGATGCTATCAAGCTATGTTGGATGATTCTCAGCACCTTCCTGCTGGACTCCTCTCCATAACAGGGCTGGCTGCTCCCCAGCCCTTAAAGGGTCAGACTGCCCTGTTACACTCAGATACAGTCAAATAATTTTGAACTCTTCTCACTAGTCTGCTGTAAACAGTATTCTTAAAAAAATAGCCCTTGCTGACTATTACTTGCCTGCTATGGCTCCAATCCTGCAAACATTTAAGTATGTGCTTAATTTTACTCATGTGAATAATCCCATTCCCTTGTAATGACCATAATGTTAAAACCCATTGTGTGCATTTAATGCTTGTTTTCCTGTTATCCTAATGCTTCTTTCATTGGCACATGGAGACATTTTAGATGCTTACCATGAATGTCCTTCAGGTTCCTGTGTTGTGGTTTTCTTACACTGAATGTTTTGTGCTTGAGTCTATATTTTCCAGTAGTTTTTCTAGTTAGGTGCCTCGGAGCACTTTTTGAGCAAGGCACCTATTTTTTAAAAATACCTGTCGATAAGGTCATATACTATAGTTCAGTCATTCTGGCAAGTAGGAAGAAAGCAAGGAGAGTGAATAACACAGAGGAGGAGCAATGGGGAAAACCGAGAGAATGAACTTAAAAGAATGGAGAGGAGAGGAGCAGAATCTGGCCCTGTGTCTAGACTTACTGTGTAAATGTGAAAGGAGAATTTTGCACTTTGGTACCATATCTGTCATTGCCTACCTTTTTACTACAGCTTTTTCTCCTGCTTTGTGGAGAAAGTATACTCTGATATTTCAATAACTTATTCTATTTCTTTATTTGACCATTCTCCAGGTTACATTTATCCTTTTATATGTTCCTTAATTTGTTTATTGCTATTTAATGTAGCTCTTATTTACACTGTCACAATCTAGTTCAATAACTTACACATTATCAGCTTTTTCCAGTTTGCTGTGGACCTTCTGTAATTTCCTACGTTTGTTTCTCTATGTCTTCAGTGGTATGAACATCTGCATAATGTTCTTAGCAGCCATTCATCTGTCCTGTACACTTACTGAGAAGTACTTCTACTGGATAAAAACATTCTCAGTTAATGTTGCATTATGGATTTAGTTTTCTTAATAATGCTGCTCAGTCATTTTGGATCTCAAACAGTAGATTGTTGGCTTCATAAGTTGATTTAAAGAGACGATTTAAATTCTTGTTAATCCATTTGTTGTTGCAGATGGAACTCGATGTGTTGGGAATAATCTGTCAAACCCTAAATGTCTGTTGACCCATTTATCTATAAAACCACTTCTCCCCTTATGTCCTGTCATGACATTTGTCTCTATCTGGAATATTTCTGCTGCCTGTCTATAAAGCTGAATTTCTGAGGGTAGGCTGTAGGCATTCATTGAGGCAGAGGACTCCTGGTTCTGGAATTTGTCCCTTACAGCAGTCCTCAGTAGGGAACAGTATGGCCCCTGGAACACAGCTCTGATTAAAGGAAGGACATGTTGGGTGATATTCCATACTTGACAGAAGTCTGTAGCCAAAACGTAGACTTTTTTCTCTGTTTGCTTACAAAAATTACAGTAAGTTCAGTTTATTTTGCGCAGTGACTGTCAAGTCAACTGTGTCAAACTGTTTTACAGAGTTTAATATTAATAATTGTATTTATTATTTGTATTACCATAGAGCCTGGCAGCCCTAGTCATGGACCAGGATCCCATTGTGCTAGGCACTGTACACAGCTGCAAAGTTAAAATACAGAATAACAGAGGGAGAGAAATTGTGACATATAGGCAAAAGAATAGAGGTGTTTTTAGATGAAAGCTGACAATAGAAAAAGAGATAGGGGAAGAGTGTTTTAAACAACCAGAACTGCAGAGGAGAAGGCTCTCACAGCAAGAGTGGCCAAACAGTGTGAAGAAATAAAGAAGAGGCCAATACTAAACAAACACAGGGAGGAAATATGGATATTGAGAGAGACAAGGTCAGTGAATCAGGATGGAGCTACCCAATTTAGAGTTATAAGAAGGGGAAAAAAGCACTTTCCAAACTGGCGCATGAAGTGAGTGGGATGTCAGTGGAATTGTTTGAGAAAAGGTGACAGTAATGTGCTTCTTCAAAATAATTGTGCCTCAGTTGATGATACATGCAACATTCCCTTGGTAGTATGCTCTTTCCCTCCCTCCAATTGTATCCATCCATGCCATCCCCACTAAAAATATTGATCTTCAAGATACTCTACCCCCCATAATCATACATTCCATACCCTTCTACCTCCCCAAATCTATCAGTTTTTCCAACACTACCCTCCCAGATCCATCAGTCCTTCCTTCTCCTCTGTCTCCACCATATTTTCCCTTCGTAGCACTG
This sequence comes from Trachemys scripta elegans, assembly GCF_013100865.1. NCBI lineage: Eukaryota > Metazoa > Chordata > Testudines > Emydidae > Trachemys > Trachemys scripta. The sequence goes on along the minus strand of NC_048298.1, from coordinate 24,601,984 downwards.
CCTGGTAGCTCCTCAGATGGCTGTACTATCTGGCAGCCATCCCTCATAACTACAGTGGTGGTGGCAGCCATGTTGTTTTGTGATTTCCGCTAGCAGCAGTGGTGGCTGGTAAATTATCCTGAGGCCTCTGGCTGTGGGGTGATTGGTCAGATGGGGATTGGTCCCCTCTGGTGTTTGGCTGGGTGTGTGATTGGGGAATTGGATCCCCTTTGGTTCTAGAGTTGGGTGAATCTCCCTAGATTGCTGATGAGGGTTGGGGCGGGGGGATGCAGAAGGGGAATTCCCCTTTACTAGGTGCCCAGGCTGCAAGCAATGTTGGGCATACCAGTGGCGTAACAGTGTGCAGCACCTATTCAGTCCAAGCTTAAAGGTGGCTGAAAGTCTTACAAAGCACAGTGGAGCTTTGCATTTTTAGATATGTCTGTGAAACAATGTTTTGCTGACTTCTCAGAAATGTAACTGATTCTTTTCCACCCTGATCAAACCATTCACATACAGTGCTGGTCTGAAGATTTTGAGGTGGGCTGGTGAGATGATTCTTTGAAATACAATCCACATGTACCTGGCTTATTTTACATCTAAAAAGTGTGTGTGTCAGAGGGGCATCTTTAGGTCACATCCCAGCCTCTGGCTTCAGAATTGGATCCCGACTGCTTGCTCCTTTCAATCCTGAAGATCATTTTACAACTGTTTGTTTTCCAGGCTTATTTTAAGGAAAAGGGCTAGAAATTTTTCTCTTAAAATGAAAACTAAAATTCTCTTTTGTGGGAGCACAAAAGTCAGTTCTCTTAATAAGGAGCTTTCCTATATCCTCACAAGTTTCCTCCAGCTTGTCTGTGGAAAGTGAGCTTTCAATACATAGTGGATCTGGAGACCTTGGCCTTGAGGAGGACATAGAGAAGGGCGTCAGGATGAGAAGAGATGAAGGGGGATCTCAGCAGAGGTGCAGTAGAGGCAGTGACAAACATGAACATGTTGCAGAGATGGTAAGGACGGTTTTCATCAGAGAAGTAGGAAGGGATTGAGGGTTTTTTGTTTGTTTTGTGCCCACGTGTGTGCTAGGTGCCACTTAAAACAAATATTGAGGCAATGTCCCTTTCCTAAAGAGCTTACATTTTTGTTCAGGGACAAGAGTCACACTAAGATTATGGAGTGTGGGTAAATAGGAAGTCTGAGTCAAAAAAGGAACTAGAGGAGATGGAGTTAAATATGTTTTTCTCTTTAGCAAGTAAGTGAATCTAGACGAGTCTGAGCACTTGATTTTTGTGTGAGCATTTTAATAGTTTTAGTTTTAGATGTGCAAGTTTTTGTAATGACTTTAGGGGGCTGGAGCACATGACTTATAAGGAGAGGCTGAGGGAACTGGGCTTATTTAGTTTGCAAGAAGAGAAGAGTGAGGGGGGATTTGATAGCAGCCTTCAACTACCTGAAGAGGGGTTCCAAAGAGAATGAAGCTTGGCTGTTCTCAATGGTGGCAGATGACAGAACAAGGAGTAATGGTCTCAAGTTTCAGTGGGGGAGGTCTAGTTTGGATATTAGGAAACACTATTTCACTAGGAGGGTGGTGAAGCACTGGAATGGGTTACCTAAGGAGGTGGTGGAATCTCCATCTTTAGAGGTTTTTAAGGCCTGGCTTGACAAAGCCCTGACTGGGATGATTTAGTTGGGGTTGGTCCTACTTTGAGCAGGGGGTTGGACTAGATGACCTCTTGAGGTCTCTTTCAACCCTAATCTACTATGATTCTATGATTCATCCTTCTCCCATTTTTATACCATTTAACTTTTTTCCTGCCTCACAGCCATGCCCTGCCTGAGTCTCTTATTGCTCTTATTTAATCGGCCTGAGTCCCATATAATTTTTTCTCATCACTGTGCTGCTTTCTGTTCTACTCCTGCGATGACTTAGCCTCTCCTTGCTGCTCAGAACAATTCTGCTATCCTTATGAGCCTAATTGTTTAAGATAGTACCTTAAAATACTCTAAAAGAGACACTCTTGGAAAGAGTCCAGAGCTAGTCTGAGTAAAACAGAAAAAATTGAGCTGTAGGTCTAGGCTGGGAGAGAATACACAGCATATATTCAGCAGTGGGTGAAAATTAGTTGGTGGCAATGTGAGATGAGATTCTTCAATTTAATTTTCCTTTTAAAATTATTACGTACATTTGTCTTTATTGCAGAGGGTCTTTATGAGGATAGTTCAGCTCAAACTGCATATTTTATGTCTTTTTGTTTTTTAAGCTTTAAAAATAGTTTCCCCAAAATTTCTATAGCAATTTAGAGTAAAAATTGATGGAATCATCAGCACTCTCTTTCAAAGTAATATTAGGTTGCTGATGACCTTAGCACTCGTTAAAATAATTCTTTGAACAAGTCCCTGTGTAATCCAGCAATTTTCTCAGAGTGTATGAGGGTGAAGGGATATAGCCTGGAGTCCCACAGAAGCAGATTTGATCAGCCACTTCCACCTGGTCATTGGCAACCAGAAGTTTCTGTGTCCTTGCTCAGATTCTCATTGTCCTTTCTTTCAGATACTACAGGCTCCAATATTTATTTTGTAACACCGTGGCAACACCTGCTTTAGACCTACACTCCACTCCACGTCTCTCACACCAGTGTAAATAGGAGGCAACTCTACTGGAGTTACACCAGTGCAAATGATAAGAGAATCAGTTCACAAGTCTTTCAATTCCATTGTGCCATGCTACTTGCAGTTATTATTTTTCAGCTTTTAAGACATGTCCCAAAGGCTTTCACAAGGACTTCAGAAATCCCAGTAAATACTGCAGTCCCTGCACTACAGTGCTGTATATTAAAGGTGACTTCTTGCAGTAGAGAAATGGAACCTCTAATTTATATGAGAAATTGCATTAATAAAATAGGAATCCTTTAGTATCTCTTGGGATTTTATTTATTTATTTATTTATTTTAGAAAAACTGGGATAGACTTCTTCACATCCTGTTCTAAATTGTAATGTAATGCCATATGCACTGTAAAATAGCTACCATACTCTACCTTAGTATTTGCATTTCAGTGTCAGGTGATTTATTCATATATCTTTACCTACCTCATGTGAGTATTGTAAGGACTTACATAACATGTAAAATGCTTTGCGGTTTTCAGATTAGAAAAAGATCTATTAAACTGAAAAGTATTATTATTGTTTCTGACTATGGTTGTTAATATACTCAAGTATCCTCTGAGTTAAATGAAATGTATCAAGTGAACAAATACCTTATATCTTGCTGGTTTCCGAGATAAAAAGAAAAAAATTAGGCCAAAATTAGGCTATTAGATTTACACACATGCAGAAACTATTTGGAAGCAGGGGGGAGGGAGGCAGAGGGGGAGGGGAGAGCACTGCTTGGCAAATTCATCAGCTGCTGTAATGAGGAGGTGCAGGCAACATTGAATCTATTCCAATTCTGAAGCTGGAAGTAGCAGCTCTAATTTCACTCCAGGACCTGGAGGGAGAACTTCTTCACTCCAGTACTCAAGGAGATCCCCCAGCACACAGCTCAGCTACTTGGGCAAGTAAAATGATTAGACGATTTGGAGCCAATAGCTCAAAAATAGCTATGCAAACCTCCAACATGGCATGTGACTTGTTCTCATTGAGGACTGGTTGCTTTGCCAAATTCAATTTTTGTTTTTAAAACAAGGGTTTTAAAAATCCTTCCAAAGTATGCTCAGTAACAAAGGTGTTAGCAATCTACAAAAGATTCTCTGATGCACCTATGTGTCTATGACGGTTGGTTCTCCAATATGGTTGCAGTTGCTCAGTGTCTCCTCCTCTGCATTCACCAGCTCAGCTGTTTGTCTGGGAGTGAACATCACTTCTGCTTCCTGCTGGACAGTCATGGCTGGTGAATTTGAAGTGTTGCAGCAGTATTGGAGTTCCGATTGTCTTGGTTGGGATTTGCTCAACTTCCCCTAGCCAGGCTAATGGGCATGTTTCTTAATGCCGCTTAATGGTTGGGTCAGGAGGAGAGACTAGGAAAAGAGTATCAGGTTGAGAAGAAGGAAGGGAGTCTGGAAAAAGAGATGCTGAGAAGAGAGGAAGATTTTGATTTTTTCTTTCTTCTTTTCTACTTCCTTTGAAAAAAAAAAAAAGCAAAAGTAAATTAAATGCAAAAGCAAAGCCAACAAAACAAACCCATTAATGCAATGCTAAGTTTACAGGTCTAGGACCTGAGTCTGTGATATTTACTCACACAAGGAATCTTTACTTGAGTAGTCTTGTGGATTTCCCTGTAACTATTTGAGGGAAAAGGATTACATGCATGAGTAAGAGTTCATAGAATCAGCACTTGAAACACAAAGAATGCCAGTAAATGCAAAAGTTAAGATTCCCATATGTCTGTAATTATTAATGGTTACACTACTAAATGTATACTGGTTATACAGTATGTGGGCAAATTAATGTCAATAGGATATTCTTAACTATTGCATTTCCATACATTTGCAATTAAATTTGTAACCTTAATTTTACATTAAAGTAACATTTTTTCATTTAATATAGCACCTATTAATAAAGATAACCCTATACAGGTTATGTTCAGTAACTATCAATTATATATCAAAGATATTTCCCAGAACCCACAGGAAGAAAAAATAAAACTGAGAAAGATGATAGAAACAGTAGATATGAGGATGAGAGGAATCATCAAGTAAAATCATCTGTATTTCTATGCGTGTCTACAAATTAAATACATTTTAAATATCTTCCTATCTCTTTCCATTTTTTTCTATGTTCTCCTCCTCCAGGTCTGCCAATTCCCTCAATATAAGGTACCTGGGCAGGAAATAATCGTGATGACTATTTGAGTTGGAAGTTAAATTCATCCTTCTTCATGTTCACATTCTATGTTTGCATATATTAAACATCTCTTCATCATCTTATTTTTCTTTTCCATTGCTTTGTTCTTAGTGTGGGAAATGGTCAGTTGATGTCCTGAGATCAGTCAGTCTTCTCTAGACTGGTCTAAAAACATGGCTTTAAAATTAGTTTTTGGCTCTTGTGCTTATGCTTGGAGCATCTCTCAAAATTCACACAGGATCTTCCAGTCCTTTTAACACAGATAACCACCTGTGTAGCACACTACATTCACTTTCATCAAAACCAAACAACCAACATCAACTTTCTGGGTGATCAAGCCTCCAGACCCTCTAAAATTTACTATTGTCATCAATTTATGGCAGGGGAAACATATGCTATACCAGCACATAAAATGCTCAGATAGATGCTTTGGAGATTATTTTTTTTAAAAATCCATGCTCACCAACCAAACTATTTATAGCTTCAGACTTAGAGTAGTTTAGTAACTTAAACTCAGTTGTATAAAGAGAAGTGTGATGCATTGGTTAGCAGTAGAACACTGGGGCCCAGAGGCTCCTTAGTTCGAATACTGGCTCTATAGGGTTTGGGCAAACTATTAAACAGAGAAGTCTGGAGGATGACAATTCTGTTTTTCCTCAGCTTTTGAGGTTTCAAAATGTGTTTTTGTTCCACATTGGAACAAAATCAAAACCTTTTGAAAGTTTTCATGAAACGGAATTGTGTTGAAACATCCATTTCCTGATTGAAGTGGTTAGGTTTTCGATTTGGGTCTCCCTCTCTGTTTAGAAGTGTCCAGTGAGCCCTGGAACTCAGAAACCTTCATGTCAAAACTTCTTGGAAACCAACACATCTCCACAAAACATTTCAGCTTTGATTAAACTGCTTATTTTGATGAAAATACATTTATTTGAAAATGTTCTGACCAGCTCTATTGTTAACCTCTCTGCCTGTTACCCCATCGTGAAGGGACATTTTGAGAATTAATCAGATAATGTTTGAAAAGCAATATTAAATGTGAAGTATCATAAGCATTAATACCAAGTGGTGTAGATATCTGAAGGCATGTTTTTTAAAGGGTGGTTTTGCAAGCACAAATTGCAACCACAAAATCTGAGCCTGCAAAATTAATTGCAGGTGCAAATCAAAGTACTTACCCTGCTGCTTCATTCCTCAAATCAAGAAATTAGAAGTGCAGATATGTGCCCACAATTCACTTTGAAGACACAAATTTTGCAGCTGCAATTTGTGACCATAAATATGAAACCATCCTTTTGAAAATCTGTCCCTAATTAGTATTCCAAAGTTGTTTGGTTTGGCACTTCTGGGATGCATTTAATAGGTTTAAAATGATGAGAATGCTCAAATAGGAGAATATGATATTATGTATGTGCCTAATATGGTTACATATAAAAGTTACCATTCAGATCATTCAGTTTTCCCTGTCCCCACACTTGTCCTTGCGTGGGCTCCTTGTGGGACTGCCTGGGGTGGAAAGATCGTAGCCTTCTTTGCTCATGGCTTTATACCTGTGCAGTTACCCACTCTGAATTTTGACTTGCATAGGGTCATTGTTTAATTTCTGTTCAAGGTGCTGTACATTAATTTTTCTCAATAAGACTTTCCAAGACCCAGTCAGCTTATCTTAAATAAAAATAGATTGACTGGCAAATTGCACCAATAGAGAGAAAATAGAGAAATAAAAGATAACTGGAAATAAATACATCTATTCAATAATATTTTTTATTGCAGCAGTGCCCAAAGACTCCAGTCAGGATAGCCATTTGATTGTGCTAGATCAGGGGAGGGCAAACTACGGCCTGCGGGGCTTTCAATCCGGCCCGTGGGATTGCCAGCCCAGTGACACAGCAGAAAGTGGCCGGTACCATGACCCTGGGGGATGGGGCGGCAAAGGACTCCGTGCACTGCCCTCACCTGCAGGCACTGCCCCCTGTAGCTCCCATTGGCCGGGAATGGAGAACCGTGGCCAATGGGAGCTTCGGGGGTAGTACCCACAGGCAAGGGCAGTGCACCCCACCCCCAGGAGCCACTGCCGGACATGGTGGCCACTTCTGGGAGCGGCGCGGGGCCAGGGCAGGCAGGGAGCCTGCCTTAGCCCCGCTGTGTGCTGCTACCACCCTGGAGCTGCTCGAGGTAAGTGGCGCCGAACCCCTCCTGCACCCCAACCCCTTGACCTGAGCCCCTTTCTGCACACCGCACCCCCTCACTGCACCCCACACCCCATCCCGCACCCCAACCCCCTGCCCCAGCCCTACATTCATGGCCCTGCATACAATTTCCCCACCCAGATGTAACCCTCGGGCCAAAACGTTTGCTCACCCCTGTGCTAGATAGTGTACAAACACAAAAGAAGATACTCTCTCCACCTCAAAGAACATACAGTCTAACCTGAAAAGCATTGCTTGGTGAGCACAAAAATTGCCTACAAAATGGCAGAACTGTTTCCACTCTTATCCACAGCATAAAAGCTCTCTGTCCCAAATTTTCAATTCCATGCCAACCTTGGGTGCCTCATTTTTTGAGTGTCCAACTCTGGACACGTATGTCTGATTTTTAAAGGTATGGAGCACCCAGAACTCCAGTTGAAGTTGATGGGAGATATGGGCGCTCAGCACCTTTGGAAATTCAGACCTTATGTGTATCATGTTGTGGACTCAAAAATCCCAAGTTATTAGACAGTTTACAAAAACTAACTGGTTATATTTCAGTGTCCCTCTCTAATATGCACCATTAAAGTATTTATAACTAAAGTTCTTTCCTTCCCTGTATAAAACCACTTTTCCACTGCTATGACATTTCATGAAAATGACTATAAAGTATGCCCTGTAGTCAGTTTTCATGTTTTTTGTAAAGATAGTAATTCTCCATTCACTTAAATGGGGTTTTTCTACATCTCAGTGGTTTCATAACTATATTATTGCAAGTCTGTGGTGTCTTTTTTCTTAACAATGTCAAGATTATAGCAGAAAGATGTATAGTACATTGAAATTCAAGTCTTGTAGAAATATTACAATGTCAAAAGGAACAAAACGGTGTCACCACAAGTCTGTAGAGATTTTGTTATAATGTCAAAATTAAATTAAAGCACGTTATACTACTGGTTAAAAAACAAAGAAATTAAGCACAAAAAATTTAAAATGAGACAAATCAACCCTAAAAAGATAGGCTACAGTCATGGGTTAGCGTTACTGTACCAGGAATTGCAGTGCCTGTAATAGAGGTCCAGAACACTGAATGATAATTACCATATATACTCATTCATAAACTGAATTTTTTTAGTAAAAAAGGAAAGCACCAGAGACGGGGGTCGACTTATGAACGGGTATAGAGAGGGAGAGGTGGGGCACAGCTCCTCCCCCGAACAAAGGGAGCACGGAGAGGCAGCACAGCCAGCAGAGCCAGAAGGGAAGAGGTGGGGCCAGAGTCTCTCCGCTTCCGGCCATGCTGCTCTCCCCCCAGCCTCCGAAGCACCTGCAGCTTCAGGGCTGGCAGGCTGCAGCCGTGCCACTCAGCCCTGCCCCTCAGAGCAGGCTGTGGCCACGCTGCTCAGTCTGCCGGAGCACACTGCGGCCGTGCCACTCGGCCCATCCCGCTGGAACATGCTGCGGCCACGCCGCCCGGTCTGAAACGCAGGAGCAGGCTGCGACCGCGCTGCCCAGCCTGCCGAGGCAGCTCCAGCCAGGCCAGAGACATCCTCCCCTGACCCTCCCCAGATAAGGTGGGAAGGGATGGGATGGGGAGAGTGTGGGGGTCCTGGGCTAGGGGTGGGGTCATGTGGGGGGTGGTCAGAGGGGTTACTCCACTGAATCCCAGCTTCTCCCCCGCAAAAAAATTTCACCACCAGTTGCTGTCCTGGCCCGTCAGGGTAAGTAGCTGGCGCACCGGGACACTTTGTTTACTTAGGTTTACCTCCGTGCCTGCGGAGGCTCGAGGTAAACAAATCATCTCGGCCCAGCAGCGGCTTATCCTGATGGCCCGGGAGCCAAAGTTTGCTGACCCCTGAATTATAGGGCCGGTTTATGAACAGGTGATAAATTGTTTCCATTTTTACGTATCCATCTGGGGGGTGGGGGTGGGGGGGAGGAGTTGGCTTATCACCGAACTGGCTTATGATCGAGTATATACGGTAAATAGATCTGTGAAAACATTTATTTCACCAATTTGGCCTATGTACTCTACTTCCACTTTCACTGCAATCCGTTTCTAAGGAACCATTTGGGTTATGTAACATCACCTAGAACAGGGGTTCCCAAACTGGGGGTCGGGACCCCTCAGGAGGTCACGAGGTTATTACATGGGGGGGGGGTCGCGAGCTGTCAGACTCCACCCCAAACCTGCTTTGCATCCAGCATTTATAATGGTGTTAAATGTATAAAAAAGTGTTTTTAATTTATACGGTCACACTCAGAGGCTTGCTATGTGAAAGAGGTCACCAGTACAAAAGTTTGAGAACTACTGACCTAGAATTTGGATGATTTAACCAAACAATAAAGACTCTCTTAATCAGAAATATTTCACTTGAAGTGAGGGATTATAGTAAAGGGAGAGCATAAGTCCCCATCCTCTGTCAAAGGCTTAGGGAGCACTCTCCCCTCCCCCTTATCCAGGGTGACAGAGAGTTCTCCTCTTCTTTCACTGGTTGACTGATAACTTGGCAGGAAGAGGAATGTGACATGGGAGCAGCAGGAAAAGTTCATTCCTGGTTGAGGAATTTCTGGGGCTCCTAGCATTCCCATCAGTGACTGAAGCACCATCAGCATCTGATGAAGGAGAAATCATAGACTGCACTGAGCCCCCAACCCCCTGCCCGAAGCCCCCAACCCCCTGCCCGAAGCCCCCTGCCACACCCCATACCCCTCCTGCACCCCAACCCCTTGCCCTGAGCCCCTTCCTGCACACCGCACCCCCTCACTGCACCCTGCACTCCCTCCCGCACCCCAACCCCCTGCCCCTACATTCATGGCCCTACATATCCCCGCCCAGATGTGGCTCTTGGACCAAAAAGTTTGCCCATCCCTGTCTAGGGTGCCAGTAGTGTGTCAGGTGCACCATGACTCAGGCAAGTACTGTAGGTGCTTCAGCAACTAAACCTTGTAGGTACTAGCCCTGGTGGAGCCCAATAACTACTTAGACACATGGATAAGGGAATGGTTATTTTAATAGGGCTGGCAGGAATGGGGAAGGTTGAAAATGCTCTAGGTACACAAGCGTAACCAGTTACAGTTCAAAATGCGCGACAGTGGTAAATGTTTGGGTCTCTGTCTCTCCAGCCCACAGTGAGGGATCTTCAGGCCCAAGGTTCTTGGGGTGCCCTGTTCAATCCAGTCTCTATTCAAGCAAAGAGGGGCTTACATATTGTGACTGGGTGCCTGGGATGGACCACACTGAGAATGCCACACTCAGGGCAGATTGCAAGAATAGGACAGACAATCCCCCAAACTTGTGGTTTATTCTATAATTAGATTCACCAAGCAGTAAGAAAAGAGCAGTACCACACTGGTTAACCAGAAGCCAAACACAGTCCCCTTTAGGCATTCCAGTCCTTGGTTCCCATTTAGACAAATAAATGTAATATAATGAGTGGTTATTGAAAACCCATTTCACCATATGTGTGGTTCTTACTAATCCCAAAAGATCACTCACTTACCCCCAGATCAATATGTATCTCAGGGCTGGTCTTCACTACGGAGAGATCGATGCTGCTGCAACTGATACAGCAGGGATCAATTTAGCGGGTCTTCACTAGATGTAAAAGTGAAGACCCGCTAAATCAACGGCAGAGCACTCTCCGATGAACCCAGTACTCCAGCTCTCTGAGAAGAGTAAGGGAAGTCGACCGGAAAGCATCTCCTGTCAACACAGTACAGTGAAGGCAGAGGGGTAAGTCGACCTAAGCTACGTTGACTCCAGCTATGTTATTCACGTAGCTGGAGTAGTGTAACATAGGTCGACTTACCCCCGTAGTGAAGACAAGCCCTCAGATCTTACCCAAATACCACCCTATCAGCCAATCTTCAGTAAACTAACTAAAGATTTATTAATAAAAGAAAAGAAGAGAGTTATAAATGGCTAATCGATCATATAATTACAAATGATTGCAAAGTCCTTATATCAGGTTTGTAGTAGTGATAGAATAGACTGCTGGCTTGCAAAAGTCTCTCTGGTAACTTCCAAAAGATTGGATGGTCCTCAGTCCATAGTTCAAAATACTCCTTTTAGTTGTAAATCCACTGTCCAGAGAATTAGAGCAAGTAAGAGGCACAGTGCAGGTTCCTCAGGTGTTTGTTATATCCTTTGCCATGTGCATGGAAATTTAGTGTCCCAAACAAAGCCCACGGTCCCTGTATGTGGAAAGTTACTGGCCCAAGATGGAGTTCACATGTGAGAATATCACATGCCCCTACATGTTTTGCTGAATCATAAGGGGTGGTCATTGGTTCCTCCCTGTCTGAGGCATCCATAGGAAAACCTATGGATGAGAGAGATGGGAGAGATGAGATTCTTCAATGGCTCATTGTAAGAGCTGAGTGTCCTTAATGGGCCATCAACACACAGCTGGCTAGCCCTGGTGTAAATCTATCTGAGGGGTATCACCCAGGCATACAACACTGGTTTGAGACAATATTCATAACTTCAGATACAGAGATGATACATGTATATAAAAAGGACAATCACACTTAGCAAATCATAACTTTCCTATTAATACCTTACATGACATACTTTGTACAAGACTTATGGAAATTGCGTAATAATGGTAACAATAGTGATATAAATGTCACTTTTCTTATACACAGCATCACACAGTTTCCAGGCAAGGCTCAGTTAGTGTCTCTCATTGAGGCCCCTCTGTACTGGCTACTGCTACTTCCTCATAAGTCTTGCACAGACTTGCACCCAGCTGCAATGTCCAGCACTCATAGTTTGTTCCACACGGAATTCTGCATCCATTCCTGCCTTCAGCTTCTCTCTAGCTTTCTGCTTGTCACCTGGCCACTGCTTTAGTTTTCCTGCAGCTCCTCACTTCCCTACAGTCGCTGCTCCCAAACAGACCCCAGACATCTCCTCTTGGGGCATGGGAAAAAAGAAGTATAGTGGGAGGGGCTGAAGGCTGAAGTCCTCTGCTTTCCAGATTCGTTACTATAGGTACATTTTGCATAAAAGCTCTTTGAAATACCAATAGTCTTCTAAAATGCAGGGAAATATGAGGGGAAAGATCTGTCTAGATTCTCTGTTATTCTCTGCTTTTACATCAGTACAGAGTCTCCATCCTGGAGAAGTCTAAATGTTGGTGTTTATAAAAGTGAGGATAGCTAGTACCAGGGATGTGCCCCTAACCAGTTCCACACACCCATTACAGTTTGTCTGGCTGTGGGCCTGATTGTGACATGAAGTTCTTTCACATATTTTTCTTTTGTTTCCATTCTCATCCTTTTGCTATAAACCATCACCCCAAGATGAGGCAATCCTAATTCATAACATGCCTAGCATTATAGTCACTTATGGATATCTTTACCTAAAGTCTCAGCTAGTGACCTGCCCTTGTCCAAGCAGACCATACTAATATAGATTCAGACACTGAAACACTCTGTTGGTGATAGGTTGATGGCCTTCAATATAATCTGAAACCTGATGGAGAATGGAGCTTCCCAGCTCCATTCCAGGGGGAGACCAACATTTACAAGAGCAATTGATTAAAAGCAAGTGTTGTATATTGTTAACAGCAAGGAAAACAGTACACAATAATCAAATAATAATAATAATAATTAATAATAATCTAAACGTTGTTTGCTCACTTTCCCTTAAATTCAAGAAAACAGAATATGAGACAAAGAGTGGTTATCAGATTTAAGAAGAATTGCACATGGTTAGATAAATAAAATAGCAGAGTTTGCACATATATGTATATCTTCTGATGTGATACACAGGAGGCTAATATAAGGCACACACAAGGGAGGAACATAATGTGTGAATTATTGTGAGGCCAATTTTTTTTTAAATAAATGAATGGATATTAAAGAAGTTAATGAAAATCTTTGTGTTCAGGATTGTAATATTTACATTGATAATTTGTGCATCTCACAGGAGGAAACTGATTGAATTTGCTGGTATTGCTAAGTAGGCAGATGTCTTGAGAGTATAAAAGGAATAGTAAAGCCAGCTTTGCAAAATTGCCATGAAGATTTACCAGCTCAGGTACAAAATCTGCTTGCCTGCTCTTTACTGTTCTGACTTGAGATAATGAAAAACCTAATAATATTTTACTCAACCATCAAATGCCCCAGGCAAGTGGGCAAGTAGAATTTTACAAGACTAAGTGAAGCATATTGAAAAGGAACTGCTTTCTCATATGAGAAGCAGAACTGTAATGTTTTTTTTAAAAAGAGAGAGAGAACGTTGGCCATATAAATGGACTGTATACATTTAAATGTGTTTTTTTAGAATGCTATATTTATAGTAATTGTGATTTTACAATATTTTGAGTGAGGCATATGATACTCCTAATATTTGTTGGTGGGTTTTTTTAGGATACCTTTTCAAGTCTTAGAAAATGTTTTCCCAACAATGTTTGGATAAACTGTAAATCATTCCTCTATCTATCAAAACATTCTTTCAATTAATATATTGATGAAACTTTCAAAATGCAGTTTGTTTTTTAAAGTGTGATCAAAATATGTCCACTTGTCTGTCTGTAAAGACATTTCATCCTTAGAAGTAGCTAAACTAATAGCTAGTTAACTGCAGGTGGTTTCATTTACTAATCAGATGGATAATTGTTATACACTGGTAAAAAAGAAGACAGCTGCAATTACTATAGAAGATTGTTAGGAGTTTCTTAGCATAACAATGAACAGCAGCACCTGCCTTTCCAATATGCTTTACAATTGTGCTAGTGGTACTATTTTCATGACCCCCCCCACAACACAGAAAGATGCATGTAATACTATTGCTATCTCTGAGAGACATTATCATTTTAAATGCATTTTCATTTGCTTATAACTTTCTGATAATCTACTTTTCAGAAGGATATTGTTTAATATTTCTTTTTTTCAACAACGTGGTCAATTGTTTTTGGGAGTTTTGGAAGTTTCTACTGTAATTTTATATGGCCATTTTAAAGTTATTGGTGAATTTAAACCAAACAAACAATTTTTAATCTGATAAGTGAAAACAATCTGATTTTTCTCCCACTTTCAAATAGTTTTCAAATGGTTTAATTTTAAAATGTCAAGCTTGACATAGTCTTTGGACTCAATTCTGCAGTCTTGAAATACGTAGAACTCCTCCTGAAGTCTGCAGTTTCACTCTTGCTCCTTACAGGGCTGGCTCTAGGTTTTTTGCCGTCCCAAGCAAAAAAATTTTTGGCTGCCCCCACCCCAGCCCCGGGCTCTCACCGCCCCCCGCCGCCCCAGCACTGGGTTCTGTCCCCCACTCCACCCCGTCCCACCCCACCCTCTGCCGCCCCAGCCCTGGGCTCCCCCCAACCAGTGCTGACTCCGCCCTCTCGCCTCCAGCCGGTCCGGCGCTGGCATGGTCAGGGTAAGCAGCGGGGCTCCCAGGCCATGCCTCAGCCCAGGGTTCCTCCAGCCAGGGCTCCCGCCTCCAGGACCGGCCAGGACCTGGGAGGGCAGAGCCAGGGGACCGCCCCGGCAGGGGCTGAGAAGCCAGGGCAGGGTAGCCCCAGAGGGAGCGGAGCCCCGGAGAGTGGGACGCGAGCCCCGCACAGCAGCACCCCGCCCTCTATGGCCCTGCTGCTGCTTCTAGCCGCCCTGCCGCAGTCCCTGGGTGGCTCAGGCCGCTTCGCCCAGCCCTGGCTGTGGCACTGGGGGGCGGCCGCCCTGCGGCACCTGCAGGCGGCTCTGTGTGCCCCACGGGGCAGCCCCCAGCCCAAGTGTCCCACGCTCGAAGCCTGCCCGGCCCAGCCACAAGGTGCGGGCGCTGCTCCTCCGCGGTGCTAACCGCAGCGGCCCCAGGGTACCCCCCTCACAATTGTGCTGCTGCTGCCAGGGCTGGCTTTAGGCTTCCGCCGCCCAAAGCAAAAACAAACAAACAAAAAGGCCGGAATGCCGCCCCTGAAAATGTGCTACCCCAAGCGCGTGCTTGGTTTGCTGGTGCCTAGAGTCGGCCCTGGGCTCCTTAATACATCTTTTGATGTATTTGAAGAAATTTGGTTTACTAGTTAAAAAAAAAAAAAGTCTTATTTGTGCATTTATATATCCAGTGTGCTACACATATAGCATTTATTTCAACTGGTGATCATATAAACACATAAGCAATCACTTTTTGTTTTTGATGTTATTGTTTTTTGTTTTAAAACAGAAATTGAATTCCAAAAGCTACTACAAGTGAATGCAATGCTATGGCTGAGAATTTAAATGCACAGAAGTCAGGAAATTCAGAATTATGGTGTACACAGCAATTGTAACTTGGTTATGTTGCACACAGATATTAAGACATAAAACTGTATAGCAGATGAAATAACAATGCTATGGAATAATTGCACAAAGCAGTCAGCTAAATATTGCTAAGACCATCCTAACTTTACATTTTGTATCACAGATGGGAGGCATTATGGTCTAATGGTTAAGGCTCCAATTCAGCAAACTTCTTAAACATGTGCATAAGGTTAAGCACTTTAAGCACATGAGTAGTGCCACAGAAGGAATTGGAAGTCAGAGTATCTAGGTGCTATTTCTGGGTCTGCCACTTAATCATTTTCAGATACTGGACAAGTCCTTTATCTCTTCTCTGTCTCAGTTTCCCCACCTGTAAAACGAGGAGTGTTTGCTACTTTTATAAAGTGTTTCAGAATCATTGGAATGAAAACTGAAAAATAAGTCTTTAAGTGCAAAGTAGTTTTTATTTCAGTTATCAACAATAGCATTGCATTAACAGGGTTGGGTATTTTTGTTTATTTTGGGTTTTTCATTCAAAAAAGCCTATGCATTTCCAGACAAGATTTTGGTTAAAATACATTTAATATCACAAAAATATCAGTTAAATCAAACCAATATGATTGGAACATTGTACTATAGCGATTTAAACAAAAAAACACATGGAAAAACTCCCAAACCAAATGGTCTTAGCAATTCATTGTCTGGTTTTCAAAAAGAGTGTTTTGAGGTCTGCATGTATTGTAGCCTGCTGGCTCGTTACTGGTACAAAGACAATGGGCCTAGTTTTTAAAAAAGGCCTTTGCTTGGCCCACGCTTTTGCACCGACATGTAATTGAGGATGCAGTTTTGTAGGCTCTGGTGAGGACAGAAAAACCTATAACCACCTGTTTTACAGGTTTGTTCATGTAGTTGTATTTCTACGTGCCCTCCTTTAAAATGTCTCTCTCTTTTTTTTTTTTTTTTAAAGAAGGAGGCAGGCATTGGTTTCTTGTAGGCCTGTGTTAGACAACTACTTTAATAATTCTTATAATTTATATTTTAAAGTACCAATATTGCCAATAATGCAAAAAGCTTCAGAGATGTTTACTCTTAGCAATGAAAGAATTTGTTACCAGATATTTTTTATTTCCACAGCTGGTGTTTTGGAGAAGATTTACTATACTAACACACTAACACTAATACTCTGTGATATGCAAAATGCCTTTAGCATTCCATTTACACTCATCTAAGAGATTTAATGAAAGCATGATTTTTAGTAAGCCTTCATAAGTAATCCATCATGCATGGGAGACTTAATCAAATACCAGATGTACTTACCTTTCGTTTAACATTGTTATTTTCATTGTTATCCCTATCTCATCTGTGGTGAAAGTGTTGAGAATTTTAGTTGCAGCTGAATACATTATAATTATGCCTTCCGCAAAATACAATCCAGCATAAAATCTATAACCACAATTCAAATATTATGTATGGTAAATCCTCTTGTTATTCATTTTATAAGGGACATACTAAAGTTTAATATTTCTACAGGACTGTAGAAGTAGTATCATTAAATATTAAACATTTAAATATGCAGTTGCTGATTAATTCAGAATATTTCTGAGTATCTCATGAATGTTTAATATCTGTATTTTGCCTGATTGGATATAATTTAAGCTGTGTGCTTCATCTAGTGCTGTTGTACCAGGTACTCATCTTTTATTTCTTCGTCCAGTTTAAAACATTATCTCTCTTATTGTAGGTTAATATTAATGTTTGAAGCTTTCACTGTTATTGTTCATTGTTTCACAATATCTTTGCAGAATTAATAATTAAAGTCTAGCTGACAGCTGCTGCTTAAAATCCCTTTAAAGTATAACTTCCTTAAAAAAAGTCAAGCTTAAATTTGCACAGACTTAGTATGCCAAAAATTAAGAAGCTGTGATTTACCTTTACTGACGTTCTTAGTTATTCTGATCTGTTTATCGTTCACATGATAAATGTACCTGAACTGAGTCAATGCTGAAATTATACTAGGATTAAGCCCCAGAAGATCATGGAAGAGCCTCACAATTTCACAATGCACAATGTGGCCTAGGGATTGTCTAGTTGGTGAATTGGTATGACTACAGGACACTAGCTTGCTGTGCATTAACTTGCCATGTGGACCCTGCTACAGCACACTAAAGGTGTTCTGAGAACATCAAAGTGCAGAATGGCATTTTTAGTGCTCTGTGGCAGGATTCATGCAGTGAGATAGTGCATGGCAAACTAGTGAGCTGTAGAATCACACCCTGGCTTGTTGCTCAGTAACTTGCCTTGTAGACAAGCCCTAAATGAAGAAGCTCAAGAAGTAGATGAGGTACCTCTCAGGATGGGAGACCGGGACAAATGCAAGGGGGTCTGAGCTAGTCCTGGTGCTGAATTTCAATGCTGAAGTGAGTTCTAAAATGGACTATAATACTGTGGTAGCAGGACTATAGTTATGGCTGGGAAGCACTTTTCTGCTTATAAAATGTTCACAACTTTCTGAAAAGTGACCCTTTTTATGTGGTTACGGTCATCCCAAAGGTGAATATTTTGGAAAGTTTGAAATTGATGCTTTCAGTGTTTCAGGATATTTACATGAGGAGAATCTGTGACTCCAAATAAATAAGAGCCACCTTCAGTGACACAAGAAGCCTATCTTATCAATACTTTGAGAGCAGGACTGGGCCTCCTCCATAGCTCAGGGGGTTAGTGCCGTGGTCTCAGAATGCAGGCGTCGCAGGTTCAAATCTCTTTATTTAGTCTTGCCATGAGTGCAGGGGACGGGGCTAGATGACCTCTTGAGTGCCTTTCAGTCCTACGATTCTATGATATAGAATTCAGTGAATTCAGTGTTGGTTTTAACCTTATACAGTTGTAAATAGTTTGCTATCCAGTTCCCTGAAAGGCTGCCACTCTCCCAATACATGCTGCCTTAATTAAAATCAGCAGAGGTGTTGGAGCTCCCTTGATTAAATGAAGGGGCTGCTGGCAGGGAGATCATTGTCAGGGGTCCCGAGTTCTGGAATTTACTTCCCTTCTTCAGTTACCTTAGCCTGGATTTATTAACTTCTTCCAATTGTTCCATACTGCATGTTGCATTTGTAAGATTTCTTCAGCAGTGTCATTTCGTCTGCCTACAAAAAATACCTGTTTCCTCAGGAAAAAAGCCTCCTTGGAAGGCTGGCAGCCCCGACAAGCCCACACTCAGCTCTGACTTATAGCATACTCCAAAGAGGAAGGAGAGATAACAATAATTAATCATAATAATGACATTATTTACTATTTGTACTGCAGTAGTACCCAAAGCAGCAACAGAGGTCCATTGCACTAGGATTTGTACAAACACCTAGTAAGAGCTAGTGCCTGCCCCAAAGAACTTACAGTCTAAGAAGATAAAAAACAGATGGAGGAAAAGGAAGTGGAATATGGCATATCAACAAAGTTGCCAGGGTGATGGTAGCAACATGTCTTGTTAGTTCATTCAGAACAACTGCAAACAGTCCAGTTAGCATACTATGCCGACAACTTATTATTTTCCTGGTTAGCATACTTTAAATTCTATTAATTGCATTCAGTGCCAAAACCTGAGCCCTCTGAGGCCTTTTCTACATTACCGTTTAAGTCGATGAAAGTTACATTGCTTGGGTGTATGAAAAAAATCACCCATCCCCCCCCCCGAGTGACATAACTGACATTGACTTAATGCGGTGTCTACTCTGCGCTGTGTCAGCGGGAGACACTGTCCTGTCTACATAGCTTTTGCCTCTCATTGAGGTGGATTAAATACATCGATGGGAAAGTGCTCTCTTGTCGATTTATCATGTCTTCATCAGACCTGCTAAATTGATGCCGCTGCATTGATTGCAGCAGCGCTGATTCAGCGCGGAAGTTGAGACAAGGCCTGAATTTATTGGCCAAAGCCCCACTGATTGCAGCAAGAGTGGTCCTTTAAAAGTGTCTCACATATAATAATAGACTAGCAGATCAATTTACTGTAGTCCAAGGTAGAAATCTTATTCTGGTACAGTTTATGCATTTCCCGAGTGCCCTCTGTCCCTGCTTATCTCTAGTCTTGTCTACACTGCAGTTAGATACCCGTGGCTGGTCTGTGCCAGCTGACTTGGGCTTGCAGGGCTCAGGCTGCGGGGCTGTTTAATTGCAGTGCAGATGTTCGGGCTCGGGCTGCAGCTAAGCTCTGGGACCCTCCCACCTCACAGGGTCCTAGAACCTGGGCTCCAGCCCGAGCCTGGAAGTCTTCAATACAATTAAACAACCCCTTAACCCAAGCCCCTTAGCCCACATCAGCTGGCATGGGCCAGCTGCGGGTTTTTAATTGCAGTGTAGACATACGCTCTGACATACTACAAGAGCCTCTGTTTGCCTGTATTAGGCAGTATCTTAGGATCAGTGGCATTATAGGGGGGAAGGCTGAGCACAAAAAATACTGTAGGTTGGTGCTTTTTTATTTTTCCATCCAATAATGTCAGTCCCACTACTTCTTATTTGAATTACAGCCTTTGAGCTCTTACTAAGTTACTTTCTGGGATAGTTAGATAGAATCCGGATTCATTAGCCTATATTTCTTCTTGGCCATTTCAGGGGTGGATAGGGAGGGGGAAGAGAGAGAACCAGGCACCTCTTCTTACACACCCCATGCAAGAACTAGGAACGATCACAGTTCCAGCACTTGGGAGCTGGCCATGTGTGCCTGGAGGAGAAGGCTGTACTATCTAAAGCCTGGTGCAGCTCGCATACTGCTCCAGTGTACCAGGGACCCCAGGGAGAGACTGTTACTCCTTGAACTCCGCACTGGAACCCTGGGGCTTCACACCATCCCTATGCAAGGATGTGGCTAAATAACACAATCTAGCTTTCTATTAGACTGTGTTCTTCTGGATCTGAGTAAATGCCAGGCCCTCACTGTCTTCCTAAGGGGTAATATACACATTATCCAAATGAATATATTGCCTAGACTGCTTTATGTGCTGAACTGGCTCTCAGTTTGATGCTCTTTGTAGGATAATACTGCTTAGTAAAGTTTCTTTGGAGGTAAAATATCTCTTGAAAAAATGTATTTGCCTAAGAAAGTTTTAGATTACTTTGCCCCCAAAATATTGTAACATACTGGCTACAAAGTATGTGTGCCATCCTATACTGGATGAAATCAGAACTGCTCACCGGTGTGCTACGGACCCTGAACATTACTGCTAGAGCTGGCCAGGAGTGACTTTTTGACAGAAAATGCCATTTCCACAAAATCAGATTTTTCATGGGAAAATTATATTTCAATTTTTCATCCCAATTTGGAATGAAAACAGAAGTAAAATATAATTTCCTGCAGGATAGAAATTCTTAGCTCAGCTCTAATTACTGATTCTTCTTCAGCTCAAGTGTGAGGCCTGGGATTTTTGAGTAAAAAGGGTCTTGGTTTAAGACACAGCCAAAATAGTGAAGTCCTATGCGGCCACTATTTTACTGCAATATATTCTTTTACCTTTATGTTGAGCCAAGTACTCTTTCTAAGTACAGTACTCGTGCAAGTGTGCTGCACTCTGCATCCCAGGGGATGTATAGATGGAGCTTATTAACACCCAGTTGTTTCAGTGTATACTAACCTCTGCTACTTATAGGCTGTCGTGATCCTCCCTCCTGTAATACATGCTGTATGGTGACATTTGGGAGACTTAGACCTCATAGATTCACTCTTTCATTATATGATGAATTGATATTATGGGGCAGCCCATAATTTCAGAGCGAAGGGAAGTTGATGATAGTGTACAAGAAAGAATGACTGTATAAAGGGTTTCCAAATTGCATGCCCATGGTATTATTGCCCTTCTCTCATGGAGAGAGCTTCATACAATATCAGCTGCTATAACTAATTTTGGTGTTTTACCATATGTTAATTAGCTTATTTGGATTAGGCAACATTTGATAGTTGCTTCTGAGGGTCCCCTATTGATTATCTTTGTCAAAAAGAATGACTCCCCTAGGGAAGCCATCTTCAGACTATACTGAGACCAGTAAGGACCTACTCAGACTGAATATCAGGTGCTCCTTTTCCAACCTCAAGTTCAGACTTATAACAAAGAAAAAAACCTTTTAGTTATACCGGACCCCAACCAGACTGTTCAGATTTTGCTTCAAAAAATATAGATGCCTGCTGGTGGAGTAGACAAACATCCAAGATCTCTTTAGTCCATATCCTATGGAAATGCTCTGTGGTCTGAGGACTTGGGAACCATGTGTGCATCAAAATTAATCTTCAACCTCAGGTGACCTTCACCTTCACCTAGTTTAGTAGAATCCCAAAATGAAAGATGAAGTGGCAGTTTGTGATTTTTTTTTTTTATGCATCTGAGCTGAAGGCTGAAAAAGGAACATCAGAATTCACTCAAGTCCTGGCCTCTTGATCAGCTAGAATATCAGTGTTAGTATCCCATGCTACATCATTTAGGATTGCCCAATGGCTCTAGAAGGCTTCTTTGGTAGCCCAATATTTATTCAAAGTTGGAAAGTGATAGGTCCAAGAATAGAAAAGTGCAACATAATTGGTGATACGGTAACTGAAGAGTTTTGCATATGGTATAAATGACTGGACAGACTCTATATGACAATTGAAATTTTCCACATTATGTTGCGTATGTCTGATTATTAATGTTCTCCCTGTATAAACTTTGCTAAGTTTGTCACATTTCTCTTCTTTCTGTTTTTTATTCTTTATCTCTCATTTACTTTGGTCTGACTCAGGGTCTACACTTAAAAGTTTTACCAGCATAGCTATGCCAGCAAAATTGTAGATGCACTTATACCAGAAAAAAAAAAGTCATTTTGCCAGTATATGGTATAAACTAATTGTTTGGCGGTAAAGGCTACATCTCCACTAGGAGGATTCACTGATATAGCTATAGGCCTTATTCTGTTATGGGAAAGAAACCCCCTCACTTAACATAACTGTATTTTATGCTTTATTTATTTTCACCTGAAGCAATAGAAACTTTTATCATAAATAAACATTAGTTAATGTAGTTATAGAACTATAGAATATTTGGTATACCCCCAATTTACACCAGCTGCATAGAGCCAACATGTCACTCCTCTTCAAGCTCTCTGCCACCCAAGAACATTGCCATTTCTCACACACACTCCTACCTAACCACACAGTCCTTAAGAATGAGGCATGCTGTATTTTCATTCCATCCAGTTTATTCAATGTCTGTGTCTCAGACACACCTGTTTATCGCTGCATAACTACCATAGGAAGGAAAGTTGCACAGCTGACCACCATGACCAACGTGAAAATGATATAGCTTGTGTAGCAGCAAACAAATATCCTGTTCTCTACCCCTGCTGCCATCTTGTAATACATGTTGGCATGCTGAATGTCACCTTCTACTCTGCAAGGTACTTCTTCATATTAATTGTCTCCTGTGGGATATGGAAGACCTCTATGACACAAAGCAGCTGAGCGTAAACTGATGAACTATAGGCATTTTGGAAGTCTAGCCAAACCACTGCAGTATTTTCTTTTCACAGATCCTATGACTGTAACTGTTCTAACAAGCTGTGATTCATACTATGGACATGGCTGGATAGAAACAGTTTTAGTTAGCAGTGAGGAAAGGGGCATAAAGTACCTGATTAATATGTCAAAGATTTCTTGGTTTTTGTCTTTATTTTTTGCACCATTATTTTAGTTCATAATAGTGAAAGGAGCCATCCAGTTGTCCAGATATTTTAAAGGGGAACATATAAGTAGTGGGAAAAAAAAAGACAGTACCTTTATATCTCTACATGTAAGACAAAATAAGTAAAATTATGGATTTTTCAAAATTTTAAAACAAAGTTTCTTATTATTGTGGCTTACTTTCTCTGTATACTATATACATGCTTGTTTGCTTTTTTCTGAATTTTGGGCCTTGTTGAGAGGTGACCTTCCATTCTGAACCAGCCATTTTGCATTGCACAAATAATTGAGGGCATAATTTTGCACCAGAAATCATTTGTGGGCTCAACTGATGTTATTTATATGTCTACTTACCTGATTAGTCCAACAAATCACGTAGTTAGATATCTTAATTGCAACTAATAGGATTGCCAACCCTCCCGATTTTGCCAGGAGTCTCCCAGAATCAGGCCCTATCTCCCAGAGGCTACTGAAGCCAAACCGGGAGATTTTAGGCGCTGAAAGTTGGCGGCACAGTGGGACTAAGATAGGCTCCCTGCCTGCCCTGGCTTTGCGCAGCTCCCGGAAGCAGCCGGCATGTTCCTGTGGCCCCAGGGGGGTGGGGAAAGAAAGGGGTTTCGCGTGCTGCCCACACCCCCAGCGCCGACTCCGCAGTTCCCATTGGCTGGGAACTGTGGCCAATGGGAGCTGCAGGGGCGGTGCTTGTGGGCGTGAGCAGTGTGCGGAACCCCCTGCCCCTACCATGGGTCCCAGGGATGTGCTGGCCACTTTCAGGAGCTGCATGGAGCTAGGGCAGGCAGGGAGCCTGTCTTAGCCCCACTGCACCGTCAACCGGGAGCCGCCTGAGCTAAGTGCTGCCCCGCCAGTGCAGCAGGTAAGTGCTGCCCTGCACCCTGCACCCCTCCTACACCCCAATCCCCTACCCCAACCCGGAGCCCCTTCCTGCACCCAAACTCCCTTCCAGAGCCTGCAAACCTCATGCCTCCTGCACCCAATGCTCTGCCCCAGCCCTGAGCCCCCTTCAGCACCCAAACTGCTTCCCAGAGCTTTCATCCTGCACCCCAACACCTGGCCCCAGGCTCAACCCAGAGCCGCCTCCCACACTCCAAACCCCTTAGCCCCATCCCCCAGCCCAGAGCCCGCACCCCTTTCTACACCCTTGCCCCAACCCCAGCCCAGTGAAACAGAGTGAGGGTGGGAGACAGCAAGCAACAGAGGGAGGGGGGATGGAGTGAGTGGGGCGGGGCCTCAGAGAAGGGGTGGGGCGGGGCAAAGGTGTTTGGGTTTGTGTGATTAGACAGTTGGTAACCCTAGCAACTATAGATAACTGCAAAAGTAAAATTGCATCTGGAGCTGCAGCTGCTGGAAGCGGCGTGGGCCGAGGGATGTACTGGCTTCCAGCAGCTCCCATTGGCCTGGAGCAGTGAACCACGGCCAGTGGGAGCCGCGATCGGCCGGACCTGCGGACACGGCAGGTAAACAAATCGGCTCGGCCCGCCAGGGGCTTTCCCTGCACAAGCGGCGTACCAAGTTTGGGAAACACTGCTGTAGGTGAATTTAGTTTTTGTTAATGTGAAAGACTAATACTATCAGATAGAAGCAAGCAAAGTGTGGAGTAGGCACTGTGCAAACATTCCCCCTGAGCCATGCCAAATCTTCCTTAATCCTGGCCTGCAATACACCTGCTGCTCTAGTTCTCAGCCTCTCATGCAGACCCTGGCAGTTGTGCCAAACTGCGCTATATTTTTGTGATGTAGATAGATATCTGCTAATGAGTATGATGAGACCATCAAACTCATTTTAAATTAGACTTAATCCAGGATTTGAAACCAGAAAACAAATTTAACGCTGTCATAAAGTGGTGTAGCTACAGTGGTATTGCAGTGCTAATACCAGCAGTGAATTTGGCCCCAGGTCTCTGAATGAGATGGGTTAGTTTATTAATTCCCTGAGCCACCTTATCTCTACAATCATGCTGTAAAATTAAAGTGATGAACATATATACTGTATTTACTATGATTATCTATGCCTCAGAATCATTTAGTAATGTATTTCATTATAGACACAAGAGACATAGGCACACTTAAGCTGTAATCTCTCTTATTTTAGAAGTTTTGTTGTTAAAACATATTATTTTGCTTAGTTTCCTTTAAAGATATTAAAAATATCAAAATAATAAAATGAATACCTTTTTGATTCCTTGCCATCTGTTTGTGCTCTGACCACTACTACTTTAACAAATTATTCAGTACTGCACTGAATTGAAGCTTTGATCCATATTTTTTTTCATCGATCAGGACTGAGAATAGATGCGTAATATTAATATAGTGTGTTATGGTCAAAAGATTAAATATGCTTTTATCCACTATTCAGCTGTTGCACGGATGGCTAAAAATCTGTATAATCATAAATGTATTTCCTTATGGTTATATTGGAGTTTTTTTCTATGTAAATCCACACTTGCTTGCCCCAACCAGCATGTAAATATTTACAGGGCCAGTTTCTAGGCTATTTTGTAGTACAGTCCCGTATTATAGACAGAGATGTTTCCCATTTAACTAAAATGGAAAACATAGGTGGTCCTTGTAGTTTTTTGTTACAAATCGCATGGTGGATGAACTGAGCAACCACTGTGTGCTTTTGGTAGAATTATTTTGTTTATGAATCACACATACAGTTTGCCCTAGGAAAACTGATTGTCATATGCACTTGTACAGTGTTGTGCCCTGTTCCTATAATCATTAGCTTCAGATGAGCTAGTCCTGTGCCTTCTGTTCAAGGTTCTCAGTAACTCCCATCTCATTGCAATCCCCACTGTCCTGGCCAGATTACCCACTTCCTTCTCTTTGCTCTCACCTCATTTAGGTTATTCTGCCTCATTCTGGCCCATACTTTCTATTCAGTGTATACCAAGAGACCTCCCAAAAAGAGCTGAAATGGTGTTTTCTCTTCCCTCAAATATTTTCAAGAGTTCAATTTTTTTCCTATTTTTAATTGTGAGAAAAAGTAAAAAACTCAAAAATGTTCACAAAAGGAAAAACTAATTTTTTTTTGGTTAGGGTGAATTGACATGTTTTGTTTCTAAAATTTTGAAATGTTTTGTTTTGATTTCAAACTTTTTCTTATCTAACCTTTTTTGTCTACTTAGCTTAAATTTCTAAACAAAACTGTTTCAAATCAGAAATTTTTAAACTTTTTAAATGTATTTTTGAGTCTGGATATTTGTCAAAATTGTCCCTGATTTGTCAACAGTTTTGGATTTGATGAATAGGCTTTTTTTTTTTTCTCTTCAAAAAACCTTCAGTCAAAAATTCCCAACCAGCTGTACTTCCAAGGTAGCTCTTGGCCCATGGTATTTTAAAAAATACGAAAAAAAGAATTGTAGGACAAAGCTGTAAAGAGTTTCTTTTCCAACTTGTAAATAAGAAAATATACTGTAGAAAAGATAGCACTATTATGTTTATTTGGAGCTATGCCTCATGTTATATATTTTAATTGGTAAATGTTTCCTTATTCTCCAATGTCACTAGAACTCATGCACTCCACTCTATTTGCTTATCATAATCACAGTTCATGTGTCTTTAAGAGGATTTGTATTCTTTAAGCTTGAGATAAACATATTCAAGAGCCTGTGCTTAGCTGACATGCTCTCCTAAGCTAAAAACAAGACCAAAAAAATTCTTGCAAACATTTTGAGATTACAGGGTTATAATAAATTTCCAGCAGACAAGAATATTTATTCTCTTCTAAATTGTCTTAATTTTTTTTTAAAGATACTATTATTAGTTATGTAGACAATAGCCGCTTATCTTTTGAGAACAGGAGAATAAAGGGATTTACCACTCTGCTGAAAATCTGAACACTACACTCATATTCATATCTATTTAATAATTTATTGAGAGCATGGCCAACACTATGAAATTTTCATGTATGGGTATCAAGCAACCAACCTCACATAAACTTGAAAGGCTTAAAACACAGAGGTCAGTAACTTTGCACTATTGTTCCTGGGTTTACAGTAATTAAAAGTTAATCACAATAATGATTAATTTTTTTCAAAGAAAAATCAAATTTTTTCATTTAATAGAATCATGGCAAAATTCAAATTTCAGATTCAAACTTAGTATGATATTGGTATTTGCTGGGTACACACACCACCATCACCACCACAAGGTGGAATATAAATAAAGTTTACACACTGAGACTAATTTGCAGTATAAGCATTTTTTGAATCTGACTGTCTGTAAAGCTGCAAGTGTTATCACTTCCAACAGATGTGTCTTGATTAGGGTAGACAGTTGTTATATGCCTGGATACAGCACCAAAATAAATTTGTTGGATTTCAGTACTGCTGTTCCTGCTGTTATCATTAAGGGTCTGTTGGAGTGCCTGTTAGAAATTGTTATTCAAATATTTATGTGGCTGCCCAAAAATTCATTTTAGATTGAAAACTGGCCAGGTTTCAATACAGGAACATGTTTTTTAAAAAAACAATTTGATTTAAAGTGGTTTAGCTGCCTTTAAATTTTAGGAGAAATAAAATAGAATTTTTCGGAGGGTTTTAGAACACATTATTTTCATTCTGCTAGTGTCCAATGTGAGCTTGTCACTTTGTGTAGTAAAATGAATGTATTAAAATGGTTGTAATACTGAGAATTTTAAAAACAGATAAAGTACCTAAACATTATGGGCCTGATCCACAGCTCCTTGAAGTCACTGATAGTCTTTCCAATGACTATATGGGGCTTTGGATAAGAGACTATATTATGTGAACAACTTGCTCTGGCTACGTCTTCGCTACCCGCCTGAATCGGCGGGTAGAAATCGATCTCTCGGGGATCGAATTATCGCTTCTCGTCGGGACATGACAATCGATCCCAGAATCGACGCTTGTACTCCACCAGTGCAGGTAGGAGTAAGCGCTGTTGACGGGGGAGCCGTGGAGGTCGATTTGCCGCCGTCCTCACAGCGGGGTAAGTCGGCTCAGATACATCGAATTCAGCTACACTATTTGCGTAGCTGAATTTGCGTATCTTAAATCGACACCCTCCCCTTCCCCCCCCCCGTAGTGAGGACGTAGCCTATGATTGGAAAAGTCTCTTTCTCAATAATCAGTTGATTTGAGATTGTACGTTAGGTCACTTGGAGCTATAGTACAGGCTAATGTCTCGTAGGTGATGTCAATAATTCTCATTAATGGTGTCTGCTAAACTTCTGCTTGGGTATTTTGTCTTCCCTTGGTGGGGTTTAATAAGTGGTATAA
This sequence comes from Trachemys scripta elegans, assembly GCF_013100865.1. NCBI lineage: Eukaryota > Metazoa > Chordata > Testudines > Emydidae > Trachemys > Trachemys scripta. The sequence goes on along the minus strand of NC_048298.1, from coordinate 24,573,776 downwards.
CATTTTTTGTAATGTACTATCAAAGTGGCTGATTTTAGTATTTTTTGCACTCTATAAATACAAATAATCATTCCACTAATTATTATAGCAAGCAGTATTTCAGTGGTCACTGTTTTGGTTTCAGTATGCAATACAGTTGAATATTTCAATTTTGACTCTTGACAACATCTGCTAGTGGCCATTTGATTTCAGGGCAGCTATTGTTAGATATTTTTGTTGACTAAATTTTGTTTCATGCCCATAGTAATTTGTTTATTCCTCATGCTATTTATAATTTTCAGGGTTCAAAAAGCTGTGAAGGAGCTACAAAATCAAGATCCAGACATTTCGCAACATTCTGTGGAACTTTTCAGGAAATGATATTATTATATATAATTTATTAAGCACCGATAATGTTCCTGGCACTGTACAGGACACAAAATAAAGATCGCCCGTGCTCCTAAACCCATTTACTCTGAATAAGATTTACACAGAGCATATATGACGCACTGGAAGGCCTAGAGCAGTGGTTCTTAACCTATTTATCATTGTGGGCTGCATATGCAGCCCACAAAGTGTTACCTGGGCCGCAGTTTGAGAACCATAGTGTCCCCCACGTAACCCTCCCCACAAACCCCTATGCCCAGCGCCCTCCACCCAGAGACCCCTCCACAGAGTGGGGCCAGGAGTGGAGAGCTGGGTGTGGGGAAGGGGACAGGGACCCCAGACCACACCGTGTGGGGCCAAGGGCAATCAGGACCCCAATCCCAAACCCCACCGCAACCCCAGACGCTGTTGTGCGGGGCCGGGCAGTTGTGCTGAGCCTGCCATGTAGGGCAGTGTGGCAGCCAGCAGCCTAGAGCCTGCAGACTTTAGCACACAGCTGGGCTGGGCTGTAGCTGTGTGCTAATTGGGCCGCATGCGGGCTGTGGGTTGAGAACCTCTTCCTAGAGGAAGGAAATTACTGGGTTTTGTTTTTGTTTTCTTTTTTAACAAATTAATTCTATTTTTCACTAGCTTCTTGTTGGCATCATGGAAATAGAGAGTCTTTGGAAGGTTTTGAATACTAAGGGGATACTGCCTTGGCAAACTGGATCAGGTAGGGAGGTTCCATATATAAGGAGGATTGGGAAAAGGCCTAGATACATTTGTGGAAGAAATGAACAGGGAGGAGGCGTCAAGACTGGTAACAGTAAAGTGGAGGTGATACATGAAGGCCTAATCCAAAGCCCATCAGAGTCAATGGAAAGACTCGCATTTACTTCAGTTGGCTTTGGATCAGGAGAGATTTAGAATTAAGAATTTACAGTCTGAAGTATTCATTAAATTTGTTTTCTAGATAAAGCTTACCAGTCATGTTACTACTGTGCCTGCCTTCAGTCTGGACATTTTTTCCATACGTAACAACGTTGCAATATTTTTTCCTCTGCTTTTTCTTCATCAAACTGGGGAGAATACATACCCAGTATGACTAAGACTCCTCCTATGTTTATTGCTTTTATTTTTGTTGGATGGGTTAGAGGGTTGTGATTCAGACTATCCTTAGGAAGGGTCTAGAATTTATATTTGGAATTGATGCATCATGATGGGTTCCTATGTTTTTGGTTTCTCCTGAAAGCAAAATCATTTCTATATGCAGTCAGGTTTAGTTTGCTGTTAGCATATGTGCCACTATTTGTTTTTAAATAACTTTTTCTACAAATGTGGTACTGACTGCAACTACATTTATAGGGCATCTGGGATTCTTCTAACTGCACACACATCACTTTAATTATAAATATTTTAATATAATTTTTATTTGCAGTATTCACACATGCCTTTAAAACAGAGGTTCTTAAACCAGGGGGCAGGCCCCCCTGAGAGGGCATGGAATGTTTTCGGGATGTGTGTGTGTGAGAAGCTTTAGGGAAAAAAAAGTACTGCGCACATTTTACCCACAGCAATGAATAACTAGCAAAGCTAATTCCTCCAGACATATCGGGTCCTCAGATGGCGCTGTGCATTTGACTCTAGATGGCACTGTGCATTTTGATGGATTTCTGTTAAGCTTGCATAGCATTATACAAAGTCGTTGCTATCTGTACATTAATCCGTTTGCTATGATGCGGTGTGCACGTTTAATTGTAAGCATAGACCACACTTGCTGTTTTGCTTTTGCCCTTATTGCAATGAATCGTTGGCTCTGCTTGAATCAATGCCTTACTGTTTTTAATATTTTAGAGAGAGTTGCATGTTGATTTTTTTTTTATTGGTATATGTTCTTGTGTAGTGAGGTGGGGTGTGAACTACTACAGACACAAAGAAGGGGACGTGGTCAAAGAAGGTCTTTAATCAGGAAGAGAGTCTAAAAGGCGGCTGCCCTAGTCCTAACACAAAGGTGTGCCATTTTTCAGTAAGAGATTCTAGTTCTGAAGAGATCGCCTCTGTTATGCCAAATATAGTTTCTACTTGCTCCATGGTATATGAATGTACAGTTCTAGTACTAAGGCAATGTAACTTGATAAACAGTGTATAAGACTTCAAGGACTATTGCCTTGATTAATTCATACTTGAATCCAGTAAAATTTCAGCTCATGTTGTTTTATATGTCAAAGCCTTGTCTCTGCATATAGTCCTTTTTAGTGCCTCAGAGGTTTGTGAAACAATTCTGCCAGACTGTGATCTCTTTTATATCCAAAACAGTGGTGAAATTCAGTAAAATCTTCATATATTTCAATTTGGCTATTGAAGTTATCTCATTCTGCCCACATACACCTCCCCACCAACGTGAATGTTTCTTTGTGCTACACTACAAGGTTGTCAAGTGTCATTCATTTTGCATTACATGCACTTGGCAGCTCTGGCACAGTTTTTTTTGCAGTACAGCTGGATTCAAACACATCCAGCCAGGCAGCAGGCAAAAGCTCCTCCTCCTAGAGATCACTGTGGTGCTCAGCTAGCATGAAGCCCTGGGGCAAAGGCAGCAGCAGTAGCAACAGGCAAGGACAGGAAGCAGAATGGAGAAGAGGTGAAGGGGAGAGAATAAGGCAAGGTCTGAAATGCCACGGGATTGGTGTGGGATGGCGGAAGAATGGAGGAGGCTGCCACATCCCTGTCATGTGGGCAGGGATGAGGAACAGATGGAGTCCTGAGTCTGCATTGCGCTAAGCTGGTATGGCGGGGGAAGAATCTGTTGACCAAGGGCTGTTTGTACATGAGTTCTCTCCAGGAACAAGGGGGAAATCAGTGAACTGTGACTCTCTCAGTCACGGTTCATCTGATCTCTTCCTCGACCACAGCAGGTTGGAATGTTACAAGCTAGTCCATAATAAGTATCCTAGATGAGCTTGATCCTGTGGGATGCTGAATAAGGGTGCTCAAATAATTTGTTGCAGTTCTAGAGGTCAGTGATTCCTGGTAACTGCTGCTGAAAATCTACTGATTTCAGTGACAGCGAAGAGTACTACGTGACTCCCAAAATCATTGGACCCAAAGGGTATCTCAGGCTGCAAAAACAAAATAAAACAAAACAAAACCACCACCACCACAACAGTGAGTTTCAGGACTTGGGTCAACTGACTTGGGCTCATGTTATGGGGCTAAAAATAGCAGTGTAGACAGAGCTCGGGATCTGAAACCCAGTGAGGAGGATGGGTCTCAGGGCCCAGGCTCTGCTATTTTTAGCCCCAAAACACAAGCCTGAGTGAGTTGATCCAGGTTCTAAGACTTGCTGCTATGTGTTTTTGTAGTGTAGACACCCAAAGTCGTCTCTGTCTTTTGCCTTCAATGTCTAGATTCACTGACTCAGCAATATGTTGAATATTACCCAATATACAGTTCTTTTTTAAACAATCAACTCTTTAAAGAAGAATTAAAGGCATGCCTTATCTTTTTCCTTAATTAAATATTGGAAATGCAGATGAAGCATAGCTCCAGTACTACAGTGAGGATTGCCTTAGAAATGCCTATGAGTAAATACAATTTGAAAATCTGATCTATCTTTTGTGTGATACTATTACATCCAGATGCAGTCTGCTTTCAGGCAGCTTCTTGGCCATCTGATTGTCCCTTGAGATACAACAGTTGCAAGCATTGCTTGAGCTTTCTAGTTGTTAATCCCAAAGGAGACACCAAATTTAGGTCTGATTCCATAAAGGTCTGATTCCATAAAGCCCAATCATGAGAAGTCATCTTCTAAGCATCTTGAGAGAAGCTGTCAAAAACCCTCTGCTTCCCATTAAGTGTACTCAGCAGCTCTCTAAGGATGTCCAGCATCTTGCAGGATCAGACCTATATGTATACATTTTATTATTTAGTTGATGTTTATTACATGTTTTGAAGATGTAGAGCTCTGCTTAAATGCTGACCATTAGTGTTTGTTTCCTGAACATTCAGATTGCAGGATTCTTTATCAGAAATTTGAACTAATATATTGTATTTACTATAATCCTTTGGAAAAATAGTATGTGATCATGTAATTCTGGCATTTTCTACCTCTTCAAATACTTGACCATACAACCTTAATGTTCATCTAACATCGTTTTTTGTGTGTAACTTCCTAGGTTTTAAAAAAAAGCAAACTGAAAAAACAAATTCAATTGTGTGGCATCATAGTGACACCCATGTGAGTCATCGGCAAGGTTGGAACTTTTATATCCACTACACGGAACTCTGGCATTTGAACTAATAGAGTAACTGTTTGCTGTAGTAGGTTGTCTTCCTCTACATGGACTGACACTAGTGGGGGATGAGGTACATGCTTTGCCAGTGGGTTTCATGGCTATTTGCTGACAGTAGAGGAATTGGGGAAACTCAGGGATCTTGGGCTAAATGGTTAAAATTTGGCAAAGTTATAGGCAACTGAATACAGGATGTTTGGGAAGTGTAGGGCAACCTTAATAAGCAGCAATTTTACCACTCCTATCTATAATCCTGGCAAACACTATTGCCCTTCCTATGGTCTCTTCAAGATAACTGGGTCAGAGTCATAGGTGCCAACTCTGTGGGTGCTCCAGCCCTGAAGCACCCATGGAAAAAAATTAGTGGGTGCTTAGCACCCACCGGCCACCAGCTCCCCATCTCCCCCCAGCACCTCCCGTTCGTCTGCGGCCCCACCGATCAACTCTTCCCTCTCCCTCGCAGAGCCTCCCGCCCACCATGATCAGCTGTTGCGTGTCGTGCAGGAGGCTCTGGGGGGGAGGGGAAGGAGCAGGGACGGGGTATGCTCAGGGGAGGGGGCGGAACTGGGCAGGAAAAGGCAGGGCGGGGGGGGAGTGGGGACAGGAAGAGATGGGGTGGGGATTTAGGAGAAGGAGTGGGGTGGGGGTTGTGGTGGGGCCTGGGTCAGAGCAGGGCAAGAAGAGGCAAGGCGGGAGTGAGGGCTTGAGAGAAGGGGGCAGGTGGATGGAGGAGTTTGGCACCCCTGGAGCCTGGAGGAAGCTGGCACCTCTGGTCAGATTCTCAGGGAAAGATATCCTGATCTCAGTCTGTCACTCCTTTTTTGGTCACTAGGCTATCTGAGGGTAGGTGGGGGCTCCTGTGTGGAGCTATGACCTGTTTGCCTATGAGCTTCCTTCTTCCAATGACTTTCTCACATGACTCTCCACATTGCCCTGGTGATCTCTGTGTGTGAAGAGGGAATCAAACCAGCTTCCTGCTCTAGCCCCTGCTGACCTCTGTTTCCCTTCCAGGCAGGCTGCCAGCGGCTTTTGGCAGCCTGTCCGCATTCTCAGTGGCAGCATGTGGTGGCATCCTGCCACTCAGCTGGATTGGTGCCTGCAGCACAGTTCTTGGAGGCAGCCCAGTGGGTCCCCATTCCCCAGCTGCAGATCCATGGCTCCTCACAGTAATGTGGCCAGGGAAGTGAGAGGTACATTTCTTGCTCCCCTGGTTATCCTATGAGGAAGAGTATTTGGGGTGGAAGAGGGGATAAAGTCGAGAGTGAAGTGATTTCGTACACTCTTTGCTAGGTACTCACAATCCCTCTCGTGCCACTGTCTCACTAAACAGCTGCAGCAGTGAGACAGCCACCACTTGCAGGGCTGAGGCCACTCCCTACCTCCACGTAGGCCTTGGTCTAGGCCAGGGGTAGTCAATTATTTTTTGTCAAGGTCCAAATTTCTTGGTCACGATATGATCAAGGTCCAGACTTCAGAGACAATAATAATACTACCTCCCCAAACAATAATGATAATAATAAGTAAATAAACGATTTTTGGGGTCTGTTTAAAAAATGTCTGATGGTTCAAATTTGGCTTGCGGTCTTCCTATTGACTACTCCTGGCCTAGGCTTTAATTCCCACTCCACCCTCCTCCAGGATGCAAATACATGCTGTTGCCTGTTTAACAAGAAAGCCACTATATGGGCTGAAACAAATGACTGCCAAATGATTATTTTGCTGCTGTTCTGGAGCACAGAAGGAAAAATAACATGTAATAACAAGTCCCTGTCCCTGATATAAAATCATAATCCTGTACTTTGGGCTGTCTTCATGATTGTTAGTACTAATATGTAATACAACATACCTTCTTTCATTTGAAATAAACTATTTGATGTCTTCCCCATTGGTCTGAGATAAGTCCTAAAAGAATGTCACCTTCTTTTTTTTGTCATTCACACCTTCTGAGAATGTCACTCTTCTTTTTTTCTCTTATAGAACTAATTCTGAAATTATTCTACAATGTATTGCAAATGTATAACAACAATTTAGTGCTCCATTTAAAAAGTGCTTCAAGGCAATCTGCAGTTTCCCACGGGCTTAATGGGGAAACCATACTGTGTTGGATACTATTCAGCAATGAAAATTGATCCATTACATGTACATGTAAATTGGGGATTGGTGATCAAACAAATATGTCCAAAACCAAGTACTGGCATTGTAAAATATCCCTTCTGTCCCAGAGAGAGTGCTCACCGTTTATTCAAGAAAGAATAAGGCTACCCCACAGCGAAACAAAATGGCAGCAGAGAACTGGCCCAGTGCCCTTACTCAATCAATGCTTTTCACCCACTGTTTTTTCTAGTCTTCAAAAATAAAGCTTAAGCATAATTTAGAACATACATTTTCCTTTTTCCAGACTAAAAAGTACAAAGGAAAGAATAAACCCTGCAAAATTCACTAGTTCAACATCAAATGAAGGGAGCATTCATTGTTTTATTTTATTTTCAAAATAATTATTGTACTTTATTGAAGTCTTGTCGCTTTTGTGGTCTGCTTCTCATTTGTTTTTGTTTGTTTGTTAGACATGTATGTTATGAGGGGATGCATTCCAAAATGGAGATTAGGGTTCTGAACCTGCTCTCTTTGCTCAGATGAAACTCCTGTTAAACTTCATGGGAGTTTTATTTGTCCTGGAATTATTCATTGTACTATTGAATATTAGAATAAATACAGATAATTTAAATGTAAATTATTGAGGAGTAAATTAAACATACTGGATGTTAATCCTCTAGTTAAAAACCAAAACAACCCCTTCTCCCTGTTGTTTTTACAGGTCCTATTACTATACAATACTACTACTAACACACCTGTGCCCCTCCCCCCCCAAAAAAAACTTGATTGAATATGTACCACAGATTAACCCCTGAATGACTGATGATGGTACAGCCAGAACAACAGACTAGTCCTGCTGCTGAATGTACTAGGAATGTCCTGACATGGCACTGATTTAAATGGTAACTGGACAGAACCCTGAACCAACACCTCACTGCTTCAGTTACTGAGTCATCCACAGCACATGACATTTCTAGCAGGAGTAAGAGAGGAATAGAGTGGGGTGGAGAGTATGTTTGTCCTATGTGGCCAGATATTTAGAACCAAAAAAAAGTTTGGAGGACAAGGGTGTGACGTTGTGCAGTCTATATGGTTTTATAAAAACTTGATAATAAGTGAATATAATGTAATTGGGATAGTTTTAGAGAAAATATGGTAATAAGTGAATATAACGTAACTGGGATATGCTTAATGCAAAAGGTCTCTTGTAAGATACCATTACAAAGCTTATAATCTATTGAGTGTGATCATCCGATTTGTATAAGTGTACCACTCTTGTATCTAAAACTAGAAATATAAAATATAACTCTGAGGGCCTATTGTAATTATGTAAAGTGTGGTCCATTAATTATGGTTTGGAATCTTGATGACTCCCATTGTCTGCAGATGGCTGTACTTACCTGTGAGTCTTCCTGTATATGTGTGTGCTGGCAAGTGAGTAATGAAGTCTTGCAGTGACATGTGATCATGTCACCTGAACTGGAATCCATCTTTAACCTGGTGCTTTTCCAGTGAGGGGGGGGGGGTGGAAACCCAGAGGGACAAAGGGTTCCCGCCTTATGCAAAAGATATATAAAGGGGTGGAAGAGAACAAAGGAGGGAGAGGAGCCATCATGAAGAATCCCCTAGCTATCACCTGAGCTGGAACAAGAGCTGTACCAGGGGAAAGAATTGTGCCCAGGCCTGGAAGGTGTCCAGTCTGAGAAGAACTTACTGAAGCATCTCTGAGGGTGAGATTATCTGTATTTAGTTTGATTAGACATAGATTTGCGCATTTTATTTTATTTTGCTTGGTGACTTACTTTGTTCTGTCTGTTACTACTTGGAACCACTTAAATTCTATTTTCTGTATTTAATAAAATCACTTTTTATTTAGTAATTTACTCAGAGTATGTATTAATACCTGGGGGAGCAAACTGTGCATATCTCTCTATCAGTGTTATAGAGGGCGAACAATTTATGAGTTTGCTCTGCATAAGCTTTATGCAGGGTAAAACGGATTTATCTGGGTTTAGACCCCATTGGGAGTTGGGCATCTGAGCGCTAAAGACAAGCACACTTCTGTGAGCTGTTTTCAGGTAAACTTGCAGCTTTGGGACAAGTGATTCAGACCCTGGGTCTGTGTCTGGAGCCAGACGGGAGTGTCTGGCTCAGCAAGACAGGGTGCTGGAGTCCTGAGCTGGCAGGGAAAACAGAAGCAGGGGTAGTCTTTGCACATCGGGGGGCAGCTCCCAAGGGGGTTTCTGTGATCCAACCCATCACAAAGGGTGTCTGAACTGATCAGAGATTATATTCCATTGTTGAGCTCTGTGTATAAAAAGGTGGATGAAAGAGTGGAAGAGAACCTGTAATAGTTACTAAGGTCTCTATCATGCAAAAAGTTGTATAGGACACCAGTCAATTCAATGGAACTCTTCACTGTTGCAAAGGTCTGCCTATGTGCATCTCTTTGCAGGGTCTGGGTCTTTGATAGCCTCTAAGAAATTGATGGTCTTTGTTCGTCATACGCAGCTATAGGTGTGCAACATGGTTTACAGACACTTTAGGGGAAAAAACGGATTTTACAAAGTAGGTTACAAACAAACACCAAGACAGGAGGGGGTATTAGACAAGGGGGGGATGGAAATTTACCTGATAAATAGTTTAGTTGCTTGCTTTAGTTTTTGTGCTTTATGTTAGTTCCATTTTTGTGTTTGGGCAAGTGTTAGAAACTGTCAGAAGAAATGGGTTTTGACAATAGATTTTAAAGAGGCAAAGGAGGTTGCATGGCCTTACGGGATCAGTGAGGTCATTCCAGGCATAGAGGATATTGCTATGTATATTGCATTTACATAATAGAAAAAAAACTTATCACTTAATAGTTCTGGCCTTTTTAGGATAGAACATTCAAGCAGATTGTACATAGGGTTTTCTGTTTAAACTGATAACATCTGATAAGACATCGAAGCAAAAAACTGAGGATGAATGTTTACAGAATAAACTGCAAAAATTGTGAATTGTTGGTGTTTTTTCAGTGTTCAATGCCTTCCTAAATAATGTGCATTTTCAGCTGAAAATTGCATGTGTCAAGAAAATCAGGACAATGGTTTAACTGATATAGCTAAGAATATTTTTAAAAAGTATCCAATGGATTATTTTAATACAATTGGTCTGTAATGGCCTATGTGCGCATATGACTTAACTGCTTAATACACTAAAGTGTATTACTATTGTCATGTAGCACACATTTGAAATCCAGAAAGAGCGATACTATAAACCTTAATTCTTTTATTGCTTATGTCATTTATTCTGTGGTCTTGACAGCCAGTTGTAAATCACATGTTCTACTGACAGCGATGTTGAAATTTTCTAAAAACCAGTTTATTTAGTTACAATATAATGGATTTTTTTGCCTTCTAGGAAAAGGAGCTTATCGGATAGAGATGAGTGACCTTTCCAATGTTAATTTCAAATCCTGGTGCTGTAATTCTCAAATGTGTCCATTTCATGCAACAGATTATTTATGATAAATGATTTATGATTAATTTAGGAGTAAAAAAGTAACAAACACCAATTGTTTTCTTCTAAATACAGTCTCTTTGCTAAAAATAAATCCTAAAAAATATTAAAAATAAATTCCAAAATCAGGAAGCCTGATTAGATATTGAGCAATGATGTTTGTGAAATTTACAGTTGCAAACTAATTTAAAGTCACTAAATCAATTTATATATTGTGAAAGTATTATTTCAGGACAGTTTCTTACACAGAATTGAAGTTCATTATTTGAGCTCCAAAAGTCTGCTACTCTTATTTATTCAGAGTTGCTCTACTCCATGAGAAGAACCACTATGCGTGCGTGTGTGTGCATGCATGTGCATGTGTGTGTGTGTGTGTGTGTGTGTGTGTGTGTGTGTGTGTGTGTGTAGCAAAGTTTTTAATCAATGAAGTAAGGATGGCAGAATCTTGCCCATAGAATGAGTACAGAACTCAGCACACAGTTGAGTGGTACTTACAGAATTTTTATCTTTCATTTCAGTGACTATTTCGACAAGTACATTCTTCGATGGCTTACTGGTAACGGGACTCTATACATCTACCAGCGTTCAGGCTTCACAAAGTATTGGTGGCTCTAGCGCTTTTGGATTTGGTAAGTCTAATGTGATTAACAAACCTAGATGTGTATTTGTTCTATTTCAAAATATTCTGCAACTCAAGATAACAAATAGTTTTGTAGAGAAATTAAGGTCTATTATTTAATTAAATTGAATTGAACACAATTATTTAAATAAATTGATTTTATATTGATGCTGGGACCTGATCCCAAACCTATAGGAGTCAATAACTTCCATGAGCTTTGGATCAGCTCCTTAAACAGTTTAAAAAAAAAAAAAGGGAAAAACTAATCAGAAAGTCTCCATCCCAAAGACATGCCTCAGATGCACAGAATTGCATGCATTCCAGAGAGAGCCAGATCCCACAAGAAGACCCTGATTCTCTAACACACATGATACTACAAGAGTGATCACCTTTCCCTTACTGGAAAGTTGACCAGATACTCCTTCCCTCTGGAAATATTGAGTTGCTCTAGAGAGGGAATGATCTCTCCTCTGCAGTCACTGTTTTCACAAACAAACAAATACACACACACACAAAAGTGATATGTAGCAATGTGATGCATACAAAGCAAAAACTTGAACCTTAGGAAATGATAGATGGGTTGCCTATGTAACCTTAACTTGGCATTCATGTGCATCCAACCTGTGCACCGAATGAAGCCAAGATCCTGTTGGAAAAAATCATATGTGATCATGTAATTGAAGACTGTACCATAGAGCCTATGTACAATGGGACAAAATTAAAATTGCATGGGAAGCATGAAGCTAGCATTTCTTAATATTTGAGTGCTTGACTCTGCAACCTAAATAATATTCTTTTAATGTAGCTTTTTGTGTAATTTTCTAGGGTTTTGTTACGGGAAAAATGTAGATCAAACTTTTCTTTGCAATTGTAAAAACGTTCCTCCATTGTATATCATCTGTAGAGTTTGAACTCTGAGTCGTCAACATTGTAGCAAAGACTTTTCCCACTTGAGACATAGGATTAATTATGTTAGCTGGTGGTGGCAGATTAGGCTGCTACCCCAGGCAGGAGAAAACCAGGCTCTGACACCATGTGCTACATTCATTGGGTAGCCATCCAGGGGATTATCCTGGATTTGTTCTTTTTCCCTTGCACCCCACCCGCTAGATGTGGGGGACTCATGCCTCCAGAGTGGGGGATGGGCTGCTGGCACCATGTTTGGGTCCAGGGGAGGGGGTTATGGAGGAAACAATACTTTTCCCTCCCCGCACCATGAGTTGTAAGAGCTCCTGCCCTATTAGGTGCCCCCCAGAGTTGGAGCCATACATTAGGACCAGGAGATTGCCTGGGGGAGCCCAACTCTTTCCCTGTTTCATTCTCCCCCAGCTGCTCTAGGTTCTCCCAGTGCTGCTGCAGTTTTGGAAGCAGCATGGACCCAGTGTTAGAATTTTTGTGGTCAGTTACTGTTTTGGCATGCTACCCGAGGAAGGCAAGTGAAAAAAGGGAAATGGTGATATTTTTAACAGTTTTTATCTCAACAAGGTTTCAGGAGAAATTCATGAGCCAAAGAAAAGGCACTTTTTTAACTTGAGGATGTTCTTATGGGTGAATTTTAAAGGCCTGCTGCAAACTATGGAGGTCTGAGAGTTCTTCAAAGAAAAGGTTGCAAGAGTTGTTTGTAATGGAAAGTGTTAGGCAACCTGAATAGAGAAGTCACTAACAGCTGCTCCATTCATATAAAAATAATTTACTTACACACCCACATACCCCAAAATGTGTTCCGAATAAAAACAGTTTTTAGTGATTATTATTGTGTCCATGATAATACAAAAGAGACAGGACCGAGTTGTCGTGAATAAAAAGGTTATTCTGTAGTCGGGCCGTTGATACAGCTAGTTGGCCCTCTAGTTATCTGTAGCTTTGTAGCTCAAATATTAATTAAATACACTGTCTGCTGCTAATCAACACATCCATTTCTCGTAAATCCTGGCCTGGAAGGGACTGGTGATTACACTACAAATGTGAGGGATAACTGTAAAAAGTGAACAGTTTTCACATACGCTTCACATATGTTTATCTAAGGTGGATGCTTCTATTACTGCTGGAGCAATTCTACTGAATTCTAATGAAATTCTAGCACTTCTAATGAAAGAGAAGCCTCAGCAGAGTAACTGAAGGAAAACAGTCATTTCTATATGGTATAATGTGCAGTATAACTGGAAGCATTTAATTCATAAAGAAACAGATTGGAAAACCAACTCCGCTGGGCAATAATGTCAACCACTTTTTCCAGTGACTGAACAATAGCCTTCTATTTAAACCAAAACTCCATTCAATATATATTATATGACCGATTGATTATTTTTGTCCAGAGTTTTAGTAAAAGATTAAGGAGGAGGATTTTCAAATGTTCTGAGGGTTTTATCATTGAATTCATTGGTAAAAGTTAGGCAAATGGTAGAAGTAGGCCAACGCAGAGCACTTTTGAAAATCCCACCCTAAGTGCATATGAATAATTTGCAGCCACCTGTTTTTGCAGTTCAATTTTTGGAAGCATCTTCTGCATTAATATAAATTAGATTCTATAAGGAGACTAGGTGAAAATTACAAAGATGTCATATGCAGAGTTGGGAGAAACCCACTACTGGTAAATCCAGTTTGCATGGTTTCATCTCCTGCTGCCAAAATTTTTCACAATACAAGTCCTTTACCTTTGTTTCTTTATCTGTTTTACAACTTTTATAAATGGCATGTGATACATAAACTCTCGACATTTGGTCAAGACTTGGTGATTTTTTAAAAAAATAAGAACACTTACTTATTCTCAGATAACAGATGTCTCTGCAGTCATTAACTCCAACCAAGAACATTTTGTACAAAATAGAATGGACATTTTTGGTACTATGATGATTTGTGACCTTTAACTTTATCTGTTCATTTGGATGCAACAGCTACATCTCATCTTCTACTTATCTTGATGGTCTTTTACTGACACAGTTTCTCTGTAACACTTAACTTTATTATGACCCTTGCTTCTGAAAACAAATAATTGGGGCTAAATTTCCTAAAACAGATGTAAAAGAAGTGCCTGCAGTATAAATATATCTCTGATCCGCTAAATGGGTAATTATGCTGCAGCATATCTGAATGAGAGAAAAATACACATTTTGCATTTGCACTAACCTGTTTGTATGTTTGTGTACATTTTATAGCTAAACTGTAAACACCTTGTTTTTAAGAATCTTTAAATAATGAGAAGGATGTAACACTCTCTGTTACAATGCACATTATTAACATTACTCTTATAACTTCTTTGTAACTTTCATATAGCAAACATACACAGTAGGTTATTATCATTCTTAAACAAAATCATAATCCAATTTTAAAAAAGGTTTTAATACCAAGTATTGGTTCATTAATATTCACTGATGGTACCTACCAAACAGCACCATTTTCACCCATCCCAACTCTGGTTAGCTTGTGTGGCTTCTTGCTCTGCATAAGAACCATTCAGAGGGAAGCAAAATGCATATATTGCAGGTACTTCCTATGGTGTCTGAGACAGCATGGGAATCACGTACCAAACTCACCAACAGCATGAGCCACTGGAATCTATTTTTGCTGGAAGAAGAAGAAAAGGAGCTTCCCCCATCACTAGTGATACCCAGAAAGGGCTTAGAGGGTAGGATGGAGTGAAAGAGAAAGGAAACAACCTTTCCTTTCAATGGGGAAGGAACATGGCCCCTCCCTCTCAGGGTCCAGAAAAGAAGAGATGGAGGTGAAGAACAATTTCATTGTTGAGAAGAATTGCAGAGCTGAAACCATTGCAAATTGAAGTTAGGGCACAACTAATTTGTATGATGGCTCTTCAGCTCTTGGAGGTTGAGTACCATTGTTGTATAGTATTTTTATACATCCGGATCCATGGTGTAGATGAGTTACCTTCATATTTGATTTAAAAACCCTAAATGATAGGAATTGTACAGGGTTTATGTACATATCTCAAATTTCTGGAATGGCCAATTTACTGTAAGACTATAATCTTTCAGTATGAAATGTTAAGTAGTTTAAATCAAACATCAAAGAATATTAATAATTTCCTAACAACTCAAAAAAGTAAACGGTAAATATTATGTTTAACTAGGTCTAACTAAGAATGATGGTTAAGTAAGATATTTAATATGATCTAAGCAGGATTGGTCATTTACAAAAAAAGCAAATATATTTTCCCCTAAGTTTCTTCATTGGCATTATCGTCCATAAAATGTGTGTGTTATGTTGTGCTCCTCACTGTGCCCAGTATTTATAGAACATACACAACAAAACAAAACATGATCTCTTCTTTATTTGTCAGATATCATTTTCTAATCCTAACTCTTTAAGTGTTAACATATTCTTGGAATAGTAGATGAAAAGACTCAACAACAAGACTTTCTAAAATGTGTGCACTCCTGACCAAAAAGATCTCAAAGCCTAAAGGCCAGAAAAAAATTAAAGCAGAAGATATGCAAAATCAGTCATGCATAGTTTGAAATATCTCATTTTTCTTGTTGATATGAATACTGAAACACGATGCCCTGAGGAAGTCTACTGTTTAATTATGAATATCCCTTTACGCGTTGCAGAAAAAATGTTTCCATCTCTGACCTGTCTTTTGAGCTGCAGCTTAACCATGCAAACTGTAGGGCTCATTGTGTTATCTGAGCAGAGTTGTTTAAATGGCATTTTAGATAAAATCTCATTTAATTTTTAATTGCTATTTTTCTTTGCTTGCTCTTAAGTTTAAGTATAAATTCAAGAAAGTCATTTGGATGATCATGAAGACCAGATGCTATTGTGCTCTCTCTTAACACTGGCAGTAAAAAAGAACCGTGAGAGGAATGGTGATAACAGCTTTTAGTTTTTAGGCTCATTTGGGAACTTACCCTGTGAAGTGGTGAAGGCCTCCCAGATAGCAATCAGTACTCTATAGGATCAGATCCTAGAGGAATTAGGTAGTTTTAAAAATGTATTAGCCACAATGTTTAATATATTTCAGGGTCATTGGAAGCAAAGTAACAATAGAGACAATGGCATGCGGAGGCTAATAACATTGTTTCATTTTTCTTTTTGTTATCAGAGAAGCAGATCCACCTATCTATCAGTCATATGTGGGTGGGATTGTCATAGTTCTGTATGTACTGAACTTAAAAAAATTGGCTGAAATTGTGTGAGGCCTAAAAACATCAATTTGGACACTTGTGTGGCATTTTGCGGAGAAGAAACTTGACAGAAGTTGGCCCTTACAAGAACTGGAGGGATGAAAATTAGGAAACTGGGCTTGGTAGTGTTTATCTGTGTAGTAGGAAAGAATAATTCTCTCTAGTGCATAAATTACAGGGGGAATTTTATGTAGGGGGTCAGATTAGACTATCTTAATGGTCCTGTCTGGCGATAAAATCTATTAAATTTTTCCAATAGATCTATCTTTCATGCTGTCATGATAATTATTTTTTAACTACCTAACTTAGAAAAACATTTGATAGAGACCTAAATGCTGTTAGTTCTTCTCTGCAATAGTTAGCTGAAGTTACTACACTCATGTCACTCCATTCGAGCTAGCCTAGTTTGAATGAGAGTGACCACACTTCAAGACAACACTGTAGATACACAGAATGACTGGATTAGCAGCTGATGGGTGGTGTAACTCAAGCTGCTGCAACCCCACTGCATTACTGGCTCCAGCATCAGCAGCAGTGGTGCTTCAGCCCATAGCAGCTGACAGGCCAGTTAGCTCAAGCTTAAAGCACCACTTAAAACTAGAGATTTTTGTGTGTGATCAGGTTAGGATCAAAACTCAGGTTGTAGCTCAAGATGGCAATGCAGTGAAGAGAAGCCCTTAGTTAGTTTCCTGTTTGGAATCATTATGGGGGGAAAAAAAAGATTTATCCTGATAGATTTATTCCAAAGGGGTTAGGTTTCTTTATGTTTATAGGCATAAAAACGTATATTCTCTGGCCAAGAGAATGAGTCACTTCTGTTTTCCTGTAGGGACTTTACCGTCTTATCAAAATATTAATTTGAATATTAATCTAACAATTGTGTTAGGAAGGAATGAGTGAACTGATTTGGGTAAATTTAACGTAGATCCTAAATATTTGTCCATTGACCCAAACAGAACCTTTGGTCAGACTTAGTTAAACATGAACTGCAAATCTAAAATCAGAACTGAGAGAAGACAGAAATATGTGCTGTATGCCTGACTAACCAGGCTATGAGAATCTTTCAGCACAGAAATAAGCTTTAAACCTACTTTTTAATATGAATTATTTTCTCCTTGTGAGATCTCCTGGCATATACTAGTTCACTAAAGATATCTCAAACTCCATCTTTCTGGATCATCACTTATACCATTAGTCCTGTTTGTGTTTCTGGGCTCAGCTCAATTTTTATTTTAGTATTGTATTTATTTTCAAGTCTCCACTCTCCTTCCTTGTCCTTCCCAGGATTCCCTCCTTGTCCCACTCCCCCTCAAGTCCCCAAATACCCTTCCCTATGGACCCATCTTCATCCCTGATTATATTCCTTACCCCCCACTCTACTGCTATCCCTCTCCCCACGTAAAATGAGGACCCAACTGACAATTTTCAAATCAAGGTTGGATGTTTTTCTAAAAAAGATGCCCTAGGAACTATTTTGGGGAAGTTCTACAGCCTGTTATGCAGGGGGTCAGACTAGACCAGTGGTTCTCAAAGTTTTGTACTGGTGACCCCTTTCACATAGCAAGCCTCTGAGTGCGATCCCCCTTAAAAATTAAAAACACTTATTTATATATTTAACGCCATTATAAATGCTGGAGGCAAAGCGGGGTTTGGGATGGAGGCTGATAGCTTGTGACCCCCTATGCAATAACCTTGCGACCTCCTGAGGGATCCTTACCCCCAGTTTGAGAACCCCTGGACTAGATGATCACAATGTTGCCTTCTGGCCTTGGAATCCATGAACAGGCTGATGGCCTCACTGCTACATCTTAATATGTTTGCTTATTGCACCCTTCAGTTTTATGGTTACTTGTACCCCAGGACTGCACACCTCATGCAAAGCAGTAAAGCAGGAAATCCCTCGTTCTGACATTTCCCTTCAAAGAGGTGTTGCACTTTGAGAAGCAAAGAACTGGAAGGCTCCAGCATGCAATGAGTGGCCCTATTGGGGAGCTACAAGACCTTCTGCACTCCTTTTTAAAAGAGAAGGAGGGAGACAGCAAGAGGGGTGAAAATTACAGGTAGGAAGCTGGAGATTTGATGTGGGGTTTGGTGAGAGTGAGGGACTGGGAATTGGACTCAAGTTATATGAGGAACGGGGGGAGTGGGAAGTGAGAGGAGAAAGAGAGTGCAGTGCATGAGGTATCTGGAGTGCATGCTGCACCCTGTAAGAGCATGCAGTTGGAGTCATTCTGACTTGTGCTCCCTATAGCCATCATAAGAATTGGGCCCATTTCAATCACAATGCATCTGATACTCCTGAGGGAATTCTGCACCAAAAAAGAAAATATTCTGCACCAAAAAATTAAATATTCTGCACACAATATTTTAAAATTCTGCATATTTTATTTGTCAAAATAACACAATTTTCAATTATTTGCTGATAAGTATTTTGAAATAAATTACCAAAATAATTGAAAACGGTGTGATTATATTGTTGTTGTGTTTCTGTGTTATTTTGACAATTAAAATATTCAGAACTTTGCAGAATTTAAAATGTTTAAATTTTTCAGTGCAGAATTCCCTCAAGAGTACCAGGGTTCTGTGTGGCGCAATCTGGGTGTGGGCAGCTCGGGAGGGCTCCATGGGGGTTCTGGGTGCGGTGGGCTCCTGATACGGAGGGGGCTTGGTGGTGGTGGGGTTACAGGTGCGCATGTAGGAGGAGGGATCACTGTACAGGGAGCTGCTCCCTCTGTCCGCCCCACCCCGGTGCATCTGGATCCCCCTTCGTACCAACCCTCCCCCCCGGCTGAGCCTCACCCACCCGCACCTGGAACTCCCCCAAGCCTCAACCGCCCCGCATGCAGACATCCCCTCCCCCTGCGGCGCAGAGCTTCCTGCAGCTAGGGGAAGTTTCTGGGGCTTGATTTGACCCAGCCCCAGCTGCTCTATGCAGGGAAGGGGAAGGGGGAAGTCGGTCTCCGTCGCCCTCCCCCCTCCAAAGCTGGGACTGATGACCCTGGGTGGCCAGGGCATCCCCAGCCCCCGCCCCCCACAGTGATTTACCTCTCTCCCCCTTCCCCCCCGGCTGCCTGAACAGATGCCTCTGAGCTGCCGAGCTGCCGGGAAGCCTGAGTGAGTACTGGTGCAGCATTTCTGCAAGGAAGCAAAGGGATTCTGCAGGGGGGCATTTTTCTACACTGAGCTGTGTATTAGGAGCACTACCTACCCTTCAGAGACTTATACTCAAATATAGGTATCTGTGGAGTAATGTTTTAGCTTACAGATCTAGATAAAGGAAAAACATCTCCCGCTACTTTTATAAGAGATGGAAAAAAGCCAGCTGTTGAATTTTATTCATAGGTTTCAGAGTAACAGCCGTGTTAGTCTGTATCCGCAAAAAGAAGAACAGGAGTACTTGTGGCACCTTAGAGACTAACAAATTTATTAGAGCATAAGCTTTCGTGGACTACAGCCCACTTCTTCGGATGCATATAGAATGGAACATATATTGAGGAGATATATATACACACATACAGAGAGCATAAA
>NC_048298.1:24531844-24554117 GCF_013100865.1 Trachemys scripta elegans | reverse complement strand
TTTTTTTTCTCTTAATTAATTGGCCTCTCAGAGTTGGTAAGACAACTCCCACCTGTTTATGCTCTCTGTATGTGTGTATATATATCTCCTCAATATATGTTCCATTCTATATGCATCCGAAGAAGTGGGCTGTAGTCCACGAAAGCTTATGCTCTAATAAATTTGTTAGTCTCTAAGGTGCCACAAGTACTCCTGTTCTTCTTTTATTCATAGGTGAGCCTATAAAGTTTTTTTTCCAGTGGCTATACTTACAGCTTTAAAAAGTAGGGAATATTCTGTAAAATGTTATTTTTTAAAAAAAGTTTTCAGCTATGCACATAACATTGCTCTTGACGGGCTGCTTTGTAAACTACTGAACTTGCTTCAGATCCCTGGTTTACTTTGTGACAAGCCAAATGGGCTCCAGGACCCTCCCTTCACACCAGAGGTACATGCCAGAAACCAAACAGATGGTAAACTAGGAAGAAATTACCCTCGGCATTCTCATTAGAACAGTTGGGGAAATTTTAATAGGTCCCCATTTGCCTTGTGCTGTATCTAATACCCTTTGAACTGCCACTTTTTTTTTGTTACAAGTCAACTACTGCCATGTATATTTTAATAGGGATTATCAAACACAATTTGCCCAGAAGATGTACCAGCCGTCCACTGCTAATTAGCCAACTTTAAATAATCACTGAGTTCTGGAATAATTGGAAAGAAACACTGTTTTTCCTGCCAATGCATAATTACTAATTAACAGGAAGAAAAAATATCTGTATAGCAGTCATATCTGGAAGAATCTGTTAACAGTTAATTAAATTGTGAGTTGATGCCAAGCTGACATTGGTCAAGAAAGTTTAAATTTGAGTATAGTTTTAAGATTCCCCTCATTGTCAACATTCTGTACCAGAACCATAATGACAGTGAAATCTTTAAAGATAAAATGTCATGGCGTTGTCAATTCCTATTTATTGTACTTATAGCCAGAAGTTGACCCTTCCTACGAAAAGTGCCTGTCTCCTGTCATATGCATTACATATAAAATTTGATTTTTTTTAATCCAGTATATTTTCATAATCATAAAATTGACAATACTTGCCTGGGTTTACCTCATCAGAAATGTATTTTTCTATAGTTTTTATATATCTGCGACTATATCCTTT
The DNA here is from genome assembly GCF_013100865.1 of Trachemys scripta elegans. NCBI lineage: Eukaryota > Metazoa > Chordata > Testudines > Emydidae > Trachemys > Trachemys scripta. The sequence continues at coordinate 24,552,972 of NC_048298.1, read as the reverse complement.
AATATGTCTTAAGGTAGTGACATCAAAGATAGCAAGACATCCTTTCTCAGAATGAGGAATGCATAAAATTGTGTTTATTTGTGATCTTTGGTGTGTTACAGAGTAGCAGGTAAGAGATTAATAGCATCAAGCAACATGTAATGTTTTACAGATAATTTGATCAGCTGGTTGGACAAATGGGAAGGAGGCAGACTATTTTGTGGGATGATACAGTGTTTATAAAGGAGCCCTAGGGTTTTCAATTGAGAAAGCGTTTACAAGCAGTTTACATAGCCAAAACCAAAGTGGTAAACAGTTGTACTGGGGCCAATCCTGGGTCAATTTGGCATGCATGTTTATTAGATAGTGGTGCTTCTCCAACTATTTGATACATCTGTTGTTCTCCCTGGGGATGCCCAGAATATATTAAGGTGAAAACATAGAGCATGTTTGAAGTTTTATTGCATTTTATTTTTTAATAAAAGCATTTAATAAAGCACTGCTTTAACATTTGGAATGACTCGATAATTCCTTTTGCTGTTATACATCTTGTAAAATGATTACAATAAATTGAGGAATTCAGTAACAGAGGTATTTTACAGTGCTTCATTGTAATGGGTTTGTGACAATGTCATATTTTGGGGTGCAATCCAGATCAGTAAGCGGCTGTGTCACTGCCGACCCTTTAACCCTGGGTGCCTTTAATGCTCTGCTGCTGTGGCTCTCAGCATGGACACCAACAGCCAGCAGACTAGCATGCAGTTCCCTGAGTCTGTGTGCTGTCCAGCCATGGTTCAGCACTCTGATCCCAGCAGCCTGCCTGTAACACAGCAGTTCCATCCTGGTTTCCACCAGCTTCTGGTTACTACTTGTAGAGGTGACCCCAAGACACCACTAGTCCCAAACTTCCCCAAAGCCATCTGACCTGAAGGGTCCCATCCTTTCCTGGAATACTCAGAGAAATAGCAAGGGTCACTTGCTCCTTTAAAAAGACAAAAGCACATTACAGTTTATTAACTTAACTGGGGTAAATACACCCTTCCCTTCAAGCACAGCACTGAATTAGTATATTGTAAAAATAAAACAAGTTTATTAACAAAAGGACATAAGTTAAGTGATACCAAGTAGAAAGAATAAAGTTAGAAAGTTTACAAACAAACAGAAGTAAAAGTATGCTTTCTAGTGGCTAAGACTTGACTCAACAAACTACAGCCTTGGTTCAAGGTAGAGTTCTTACCGGTCTTTTTCTTTCTGGTCATGGCTGATGTTCTCTCAGTCAGGACCTTCCACAGAAGTACAAGGTGCTGGCTTCCATTGTCTTCCTAAGATCCTTGCCTAAGCAGGTTTCTCACATATATTCAGTTCCCAGAGACTTCAACCCCATTGGTTGAACAACCCATCTTTCTCAGCTTGCAAGAGCTCTGGCCCCTGGCATCTGTCCAAAGATGGAAGCCAAGATGGCTTCTTCTCTCTCCTTATTATAAGATTATTATTATCTTCCCAAACTCACTGTTATGTCCCCAGAGTCAGGATGACCTCATACCATTCTTACCTTTCTCTTCCTCATGCTGGACTTCTCATTCCCTGCTGATTCATATGTAAATAGGGCTTCAGTTGTTTTGGTTCCACAGTGCTACCTTTTTTCCTGTGTGTGTGTGGGGGGGGGGGGGGGGGGGTACCTGTTTTTCTCTGTGTTTGGTCACAGACTTTAAAGCATAATACCATTGAGTATCCATATTTCATCATATAGTGTTCATACGTAAATTTCACAATCATTTTCATCACCAGTGTGCCATTAGCTTTCATAAGGTCTTAGCTGATATACTTTTATAATACAGTAATATTTTATACAGTCAGTTGATTCAATTACTTATCCTTTAAAGTTCAGATCTTATGTTTTTATAGTCCAGATAAAGTTTCTCTCTCCTGCTGAGGTGGAGACACTATGTTAGCTTTGTTTATCTTATGTGCAAATGGCCTTTTGTGGTCTCTGGCTGATGATCAGGCTGTACAGACAAACAAATGTACATTCCTTTGTCTAAGGCACACGGTGCTTATACATTGCTTGCCAAACACATTTTAATAATATAATTCTAGCACATATCCATAACTATTTATACACACCCCATATATGCATCACACAAGTATATTAATAATAAGTGAATTTTCCAGTGATATATTACATGCCACCTTTTGGGTATGTATCATGACAACAGAGTGTTAAGTGTAGTGAGTATGTCAGGTCTGACAAGAGTTGCTGACACAGAGTAGTGAACCATCAGTAGGCCTCTGTCACAGATAATGACAAATGGTAGTAGTTAGTTCATTAATCATATGCAACATTATGATTAATGTAAATTATGTAAAAATAAAGAAATCCTGATTTAATAAAAAATACTTTGTTGTTTAAATGTGTAGTTTAAAGTATAATAGCTAGTATAGATGACCAGTATAGATGGCTAGTGTAATGGCTAGTATAGATGACCTGTAGAGACTACTGATAGCTGTTTCACTTTATTGTTTCAGACTGATATATATATGACACACAACTATGTTAGTAGAATATTAAGGCTGCCAATTCAAGAACTCAAAAGTTAGGAAACACTAGTATTAAGGTTGCCTGTACAACCCTAATTCACACCCTTGTGCATATGCATTATCATGCATTCTTTAATTACATAATCACATACTACTTTTTTCCACAGCAACCTTGCCTCATTCAGTGCAGAGAATGGGCAGCGTTTACTTAATGAGCAGTTATTCAATATTTTATTTTATCCTCATTGTTAATGTGTTAAGCCTTGTTTACTGCATGTTATTCAATAATTCTGCCTTCAGAGCAAAATTTAATTTCCTCCTGGGCTTTTCTGTGCTGCTCATCACTATAATATCCAAATACTTCACAAATATTAATTAATTTATCTTTCTCACACTGATGTGAGGTGAGGCGGTGGTATTATCCCCATTTTTCAGAGTTGAGGTGCAGAAGGATTGAGAAAAAATATTCATTAATTTTGGTGCCCAGTTTTACCAATATATAGCACTTGTTATGTTCAAAGTGCAGTTCCCATTGACTTCAGTTGCAGCTGTAACTGTTTAGTACGTCTGCAAATCAGATTCCAGGCTATGAAGTTGGCCATCCGGAAAATGAGGAAGACACAGTTAGTGACCACATGTGAAAAGTATGGTTTAAGTGACTTGCCTAGCATCACACAGGAACGCTGTGGTAGAGGCAGTGATAGAATCCATTCTTTAGGGCAGCATTCAACTGCCTTAACCATAAAACTATCCTTTTTCTTCCTGCAATAGTCCACCTCATTCACTACATACCTTCTAATTTCTGCAACAAATGAGGCATGGATCCAACAGGCAACAGCCTCTTTGGCTGTACAACCTTCATTCATCCCTAGATTAAGACTATCCTGTGCACTGAATGAAGTAGGGGTTCTGGGGAAAATATAGGATGTGATCAGGTAATTAAAGTATATTTCATTGTGTTTATGCACAAGGGGGCAGAATTAATGTTGGCTTTGGCTGCTTAACTTTGCAACCTGAATGTTCAGTCAATTAATTTCTGCATAATTACCTATCTTTTTTTAAAAAAGCAAATTTAAAAAACAGAAATTCCATCATGTGGCATCAGACTACTATCCCCATGGTTCATCAGCAGAGTTGGAACTCTTAGATCCACTACACAGACCTCTCGCACTTGAACTAACAGAGTAACTGTCTGCAATAGTAGGTTGTATCCTCTAGAAGGGGATGAGATACACACTTTGCCAGTGGTTTTCATAGATATTTGCTGACTGCAGAGGAATGGTGAGTCTCAGGAATCTTGGGTTCTGTTCCATGTTCTGGAGGAGAGCGTGCTGTAGTAGGCACAGACGCTCATGCCTTTTTTCCCCATAAGATTGATCCCTTCTGCCAGATCCCCTCCGAACTGTGTGTGGGCATATCAGAGACACAGCTCGGCTATTCTGAAGATAGTAGTTTACTTAGATCAAGTTCCTGCACTTGCAAATGTAGGCACCCTCAAATATTTTATGGATAGAAGTATGCATTGTAAACAGGCACACGTGCATATGTAACCCTTCTTCCAGGAGAGAAGGACAGCAACAAGAGCCAGGTTCAGTCTGTCAAGGGGTCAAGTCCAGTCCCACATTTGAACAAAACTTTTAGGAATCTGTCAGGTGTGTTTGCTGGTGTTACTGCACCAAAAGCATATACAGCATTGCCAGGGCCGGCTCCAACATTTCTGCTGCCCCAAGCAAAAAAAGCGATCGGTGGCGGCAATTGGAAAAAAAAAAAAGTCGCGATCGGCGGCGGCAGTTCAGTGGCAGGTCCTTCGCTCCTAGAGGGAGCGAGGGACCTGCCGCCATTGAATTGCCGCAGGTGCCGCCCCTCTCCCTGGGCCGCCCCAAGCACCTGCTTGTTAAGCTGGTGCCTGGAGCCGGCCCTGAGCATTGCAGGGTTACAAGTGGAAGCTGGCATGAGGAAGATCCAGCAGCTATGTTTTTAAAACATAAAAAGTTGCCAAGACTTAAAGTGGGAATGTTGTTCAGTTTATAGTTTATTAGAAATTATAGTAATGTTCATCCTGCTATTTCCTATTCTTGTTAAATCCTTTTTCATAGCCCGTAAACTAAAATTTATTATTACTATATGGCTGTGCATAGCGCTTGTGAAAAGAACAATTGACTACATATCTTGATGACTCTTAATAAATTGGAGGAGGAAAAACTTGAGTAATAATTTAAGGTATAATTTTTCAACACTATTTTATGCTTAATTTACAAGTTGGTATATAAGAAAGCTGCACTGTAGTTTCTTTAATGTGACAAGGAATATCTTTGTGTAAACCCTTCCTAGAATTTAGTTTTCATTTCCTGTTGAGTAACTGCTGTTGCCAAAGCAGGGCAAGGAACATGAAATCTTTTATTTTAAAACTAATACTTCTCAGCTTTGGAATCAATATATACATATTTTTCATATATTTTAAATGTATGCTGAAATTTGAGAATAGATGAATGAAAAAATATGCTCAAAGATGAAAATAAGAGGTATAAAAATCCAGCTGTCTAGTGGATAAATCTGAAGGTAATCTATATGTCAAAGGCTATTGAATTTATTCAGTGCATGGAATAAACCATATTAGAAATTTTCTTAAATAAAACATTTTTTACTTTTAAAAAATTGATATTAAAATATAAATTTACTTAAAAGATAGGGATTTATGAAACTCAAACCAGGCACCATACTGTAATCCCCATCTGACTTTCAGCAGCAGTGAAAAGTAATGCAGTTATTAAAACCGAAGATGGCCTGTAGCCAAACCGTCTATCTCATGAGTTCATCAGGCTTGGGCTAGGTTAGTGCTTAGACAAGAGAAATCAAGGTGATACAGGAAATCCAATAGTGTTCATTCATCCCAGAAGAGTTGATAAACATACTCCAGTTTTGATCCCTGAAGGAGCACTGTATCTTGATGGTTGGAGTTATTTTTCAGATGTGATATAAAACTGAGGACTCAATCCCATTAAGTACCATGAGTATCAAAAGACAGTGGGTGCTGGTCATGGTGTCCTTGCAAAATTCTAACGTGAGTCATTTCACTTGGGTAATTGCTTGCCTAAATTCCCCCCTGTAATTACAACAGTAAAACTTATTCAATTAGAATATCTAGTGAACTCTGAATTTCAGTGATGGTGGGTAAATTGTTCTTATATCTAGTTTAGAGTGATTTTGGAACCTTTATAGTGAAAGGTATTATGCAAATGTAAGCAGTTATTAGTAATAGTTTACTAGGAATGGTGGAAAATATAAAAAGCATTCTCCAAGACAATAACATTGTATCAGACATATAATATAGGGAGTAATGAAACATTTTACATAACAGATTACTAATAAAGTCAATAGTCTGCTTTTTAAACATACTCATGCTCTTTATATATCTGTCTTTGAATGACTAGCAGACACAAATGTATTGTGACATTACAGACATACTGCAATCAGATGGCATCACGGTCACCTTGACATTCTTTGACTTACTACGAGGGCAGTGTAATTATCAGTAAAATGAATCAATAAATACTGACACTAGCTGCTGGATGAAGACTATAAGTGGTAATGAAGTGTAGGTTAGAAAAGAGCCCGGTCAGCCTTGAGCTGGTGGAGCTGCTCCTTTAGCAAAATGGACAGAAATCGTAGGCCTTGTCTACATGGGTATTTTTTGGGGTGTGTGTGTGTGGTAAATTGCCTTTTGTCCACACACAAGTTTTTTTTAATTATCTGGCATTTTATATCATATTAATTAATCTGCTTTGGGAGTAAAATAATTCTATACTGGAATGAGTTTTTGGGGGGATAATGTTCATATGGATGCATATAGCCGCTGAAATATTTTAGATGAACTGTTTGGCTTCTGGGAATCCTTCCACTGCTACCCCATAATGCATAGCTTCTCATCTGGATCGGCCTGTGTACCTGTGTGCCCTCTATTGTTACAGTGTCATCTTCAAAAGATGTCACCTCCCCGTTTAAATGCTGGCATGAAGCCATGTGCGCATCTTTGTGATTCTAGCTCATGGCAAGTATACAGCCATTAGAGCAGCCATGCACCATGCTGCTACATGAGCCTGTAGAACAATGGGTGTAGTGGTTAGAGCAATGGGGCTTGGAATCGGGACAATCATGATAATTGATCTGTCAGCACCAAACTCATTAGCTATTGACTGGTAGTAATCAGTGGTGGTAATCTTCCAGTGATGGAAGATGGTGATGGCTGCATTTATCTCCCTTTTGAGAGGCACCCTCATGTTGGATGTTCTATCACGGCAGCACTGGGATGAATTCTGCAGACTTCTAGGAAAGTAGCCTTTGTCCTCCTGAAGCTCTGCCACCACAACTGGTCATTCTAGGTCTGCAGCGCTATCCTTTCCCACCAGGCAGTACTTGTTTGCTGAACCCAGAAGCAGCTTTGCACTGAGTGAAGCCGCACCAAGAAATGGCCTGCAGAAGTAACTGCTTGATTTCATCCCCATCTCCTCCTCTACTCAAATCATCACAGCATTATGGTGGCTGTCTCCTAACCTGCTGGAATTAGTGTCATGGTAATATCCTACATGAATAATAATGTAATCATAAATTCCTTTATTAAATCCAAAGGCTGAATGGTATTATGTAGTTGCTCTGAACATGCTTAAAAAGCCGAAGTAAGCAATTTACTATAACCAAAGAGTGACAAAACATTTATATGCATTTGATCAAAATACTTACAAATGGGCTAAACCCAGGGTACTTAGGCCCATATTGGTCGGCTCCAACTTGATCAGGCAGGTATTAGCAATGAACCTTTTAAGAGTTTACTTTTTTATACCCTTTAACAAACAAATTATGTCATTGCCAATTATCCAACCTTAGCTAAGGCCAGAGGAAGCAGTTTCTTATATAGCCAATTATTTACTACATCTGGTACCCAATTAACTGTGTTTTATTTCTGTTACTTCAACCCAAATCTTAAATGAGGTAACACTGATATTTCAAAGGGTCACTGCACGTTTAACACCACAACCGCTCTTCTTTCTCATGATCTAATTCTTTTTGGTCACATGTTTTGGGCCTATTGCTCATGAAGTATCCCAACACAATTTAATACCAAAGTTCACCATATCTAATGTGGCCTATTTTCCTACACAACCCATCCAAAGTCATCCAGCTGCGTGAACACTAATGCATGTGGAGGAGCCTATTCATATTAACCATGGTCAGGATCGTGGTGCTCAGCTGTATGTTCTCTATGCTGCGTGACAGCAGTTCAAAAATGGCAATGATTTACAAAAAACAGATAAATTATGGAATGCCAGGAGAGGAATCGTGGGAGTAGTTTAATTTGACCCCAAATCCCCGAATTCAAGTCGATTCAGGTAGGCATCTCCCAATGCACTGTGAGAAAAATCCAAGAGTGCACAGAGCCTAGCAGTAGAAAATTGCATCATGTGATATCTGCCTAGAATGCTGGGCAGCTGTTTTGAAAAAGTACAGAGCTGTGTGGACGCTATGACTCACAAGCTTAAAGCAGAACAAACAAAGCCTGTGGATGCGCTCTTTTGCCATAGATACTCTGTGTTTGCAGCAGAAAAAAAACATTCAAAAAAGACTTTTCCATGTCGACTAGTTAAAAAACAGATCTAAATTTTAAATACTAATTCATATTCAAATGGTAAATATAAAATATTCCATCTGTGCACTCAGCATATTAAAGTCAGTACTTTCTAAGAGGAACGTCATTCTCCCTAGATTCCCCTTAATAGTCTTGGATGGAATTTCTCTCAGTCGATTACTTTCTTAATTTTATCACTGAACGTGTAACAGTAATATCATAGCACTCGTAACCAACTAATAGTAATAATTCACTTGTGCGGGACCTTTGGGATAAACTTTACTTAAGAAGGGCAAAGATCTAATAAACTCTTACGAAAATCTTCAGTCTTAAGCTGCTAGAGTTCACTTCAACTAAATTTGAATGTACTAAAATGCATGAAAGCTGCTTTCGCTGCAATTTTCTCAACAAATATCAAAGAAATGAAACAGCACTCTGGCGTCTAATTGAAGTTTGGCTAAGGATTTAATTTGAATAGAAATCTCAGATCTGGACCTGGGAATTTGTTTTTTGTTTTCAAAGCTGACAGTGGGTGGTTCAGCCGTTTGGAAAATTCAGCCTTTGCTCTGGGTGCCCTAGTTTCCTGGATCTTCTGCATAGTCAACTACAGGACTTTTCAAAAGGTAGCTGTTGCATTCAGTTATTATACCCAGCTACATCTGTGTCCAATTGCTGGTAAATACAAAAAGATTGAGAATATCTTATTGCCATTATATGAATCCATGGTATGCCCACATCTTGAATACTGCATACAGATGTGATCTCCTCATTTCAAAAAAGATATACTGGCATTAGAAAAGGTTCAGAGAAGGGCAACTAAAATGATTAGGGGTTTGGAATGGGTCCCATATGAGGAGAGATTAAAGAGGCTAGGACTTTTCAGCTTGGAAAAGAGGAGACTAAGGGGGGCTATGAAAGGTGTATATAAAATCATGAGGGATGTGGAGAAAGTGAATAAGGAAAAGTTATTTACTTGTTCCCATAATATAATAACTAGGGGCCACCAAATGAAATTAATGGGCAGCAGGTTTAAAACAAATGAAAGGAAGTTCTTCTTCACACAGCGCACAGTCAACTTGTGGAATTCTTGCCTGAGGAGGTTGTGAAGGCTAAGACTATAACAGGGTTTAAAAGACAACCTCTATGAATTTATCTAGTTAAGTCCATTAATGGCTATTAGCGAGGATGGGTAAGGAATGGTGTCCCTACCCCATGTTTGTCAGAGGGTGGAGATGGATGGCAGGAGAGAGATCACTTGATCATTACCTGTTAGGTTCACTCCCTCTGGGGCACCTGGCATTGGCCACTGTTGGCAGACAGGATACTGGGCTGGATGGACCTTTGATCTGACCCAATATGGCTGTTCTTATGTTCACTATTTTTAGACCTAGCACCTAGCAGGGCTCCACAAAGGCTCTATGTTGTGGTTATTGAGTAATATGAAGAATCATTGGAGGGTCCTGGAACACACAAGATATCAGAACTGCAAGTACTGCTAGGATTAGTATGGACAATTAATCACATCAGTCATTTCCCATCTGAAACTAGTTGCCAGAGACATTTTGCAGAAAAGGAAAGTTACGTTGATAAGGGTAGCAGGAGAAGCAACTATTAGAGAGGGCATGTTAAAAATGAATGAGAGATATACTGTACTTAACAACAAAGAACACAGTAATGTGTTACTGATCACCACAACTATATAAGTAGTTGGGTTAAACTGGATAGCCCATGAGGTTTCATAAGCTTGTGTTCTCATGGCCATGCTTGTTGGGATTCCCTCTGAGACCTCTTTGCCCTAGGCTACCCAAGGACTCAGTTCAACTCCATATTTCATCACTCAGGTAAGTTTATTCGGCATACAGCAAAGCTAGGCTAAGTTGACCAGACTGAAACATAGCGGGTGGGTACAAGGTGTACCACACATCCAACATTACACAGAAAATGTCTTCCTTTATATATATTTACACATTGCATTGCATTTACTATACATTGCATCACAAATTTTGGAATTGGCTTGGTTACTTAGTAGGAACCAATCCCTGTACAGCATGCTCCGTCCATGCACTGTTCATGCATAATATGACCTCTACCTAGTATTACATTTAGGCTTGTTTACTAATACCAGGATGCTCCTGCTGATCTTAGCTAGCCATCCTCACTCCATCATACTGCTTGTTATGATAATCTTCCATTCACCTTCCTCATCATGCCTTTCTCTTAGACTCCAGCGGGCGCATGTGCGGCCCTGCGAGTAATTTTTTATTTTACCACTGCCTTGTGCCAGGCCGCATTACCATGAGCTTGCCTCTGAATCCCAAGCCCTTCCTGAACGGGCTGACAGGGAAGCCGGTGATGGGGAAGCTGAAGTGGGGGATGGAGTACAAGGGCTACCTGGTGTCTGTCGACGGCTACATGAACATGCTGCTTGCAAACACAGAAGAATACATAAATGGTGCATTGTCAGGGCACCTTGGTGAAGTTTTGATAAGATGTAACAACGTCCTGTACATCAGAGGAGTAGAAGATGAAGAAGATGGAGAAATGAGAGAATAAGTTTTTATATTTCTGGAAAATAAAGATCAGTTTTTCACAAATAAATAAATAAATAAAGGAAAGAAAGAAAGAAAGAAAGAGAAAAAGTAATTAAACAAGTTACTTATATCAAGCCAGGCCTAGAATGTTTAACTTAAGAAATGTTTCTTAGAAGCTACAATCACTAATTTGTACTTAATGAAAATTAGCTAGATCTGATAAACTTTCAGGGATGGACCAGACTGGCTGACTAGACTTCTTAAAGTACAATATTAACATGTAGCATTTTGCTTTAATAACAAGCAAGGCAGATGTATACATCTGAGATATTTCACAGTCAACTAACCTTTCTTAGTGCTCAAGTCTCAAATGTAGTAATAAGAAACATACGTATCTTGTTACAAATAGTATCTGAAAATAAAGCCTGGAACAAAAAGTCACTCCTTCCTTTTTAACAGGTTAGAAGTACACAAAAGATATAAATACAGGCTATGGCACTGTCTCCTCTGTGAAACTACATAGGATTACCTCTATATCTTTCCTAGCAAATTTACTTGTATGCACATCTAAATCTTGAATATACAGGTCAACCAGAAGAGGTGGAATAGTACACTTGTACTTTGAGTAAAAATGTAAAGAAGTTCTTAGAGGCTGAAAAGCCACATCGTGTTCTATCCCCAAAGATCATTTTAAAGGCAGTCTGTTTATAGTTGGTTAATTTGCTCTGTTAGTTAACTTTTCATGTGGACTAGCCTTGCTACACTGAATTTTGGTTGTAAAATTTGGCAATTGGTGCTGTATATGTGCAGTGATATTGTAGGTGTTTTGGCATCGTCAAAGCTGAAAGCAGTTTGAATGTAAGCCAATGATTCAAACACATTTCTAATTCACAAAAGGAAGACTGACTAGCAAAACAATTTCCTGTCCTGTTTGGCTTTGGATTCAAATTGCAGGGGCTCTTCATGGTGAACAAGTCCATTTAGTTGAACTATGAGGCCATGACACTTGTTACAGACTGTGCAGAAGTGTCAGAGTTTTACTGTGATGATGTATTTGCTTAAAAATAGATTGTTTTGAAAAGGATCAAGATTTAATTAGGTCATATTTCCCTCTCCAGTAACATCTGGTGAATAATGCATTAGGGTGTAGGTGGGTCCTTAATTTTGCATGTTTGTTTCAATGGTACAAGGGGTGGGTGAGTCTTGAAAAAAATCACCAAAAAGTTTTATGTAGTTTATAGACAGTCCTTACTATAATTTTTAATAGCCTTTTACATTTGAACTTTGCTTTGCAGTATATCAACTGTTCCATATACAAAAACTATCCCAGTACTTTATCATCCCCCTATCTGGGCTATTCCTGCATAAGAGTTTGCACTCTTGGGCTACCTCTTTACTGCAGAGTTAACTTATCTTATCTACACTTGAGTTAATTCCTCTAAAGTGAGAGTGGCTATGCTTCAAAACAATATATGAGCTGCACAGAGTGATTATATTAGCTGCACAGAATGATTGTTATCAGCTGATAAGTTGTGCTAACTCAAGCTGTCGCCCATGTCCCTGATGGGACAGCCAGCTTGAATTAAAAGCACCACTGCTGTTGAGTTGTGTTGCCCCTAACTCAGATGCTGTCCAAACACAATAGCCTTAAGTTACAACTCAAGGTAACTCTGCAGTGAGGACAAGCCCTCAGAATTGCCTTTTTTTTTCTCCTGGAGATTTGAGGAGGCTCCATACGACCAAATGTAGTACACTCACAGACAGAAGCAGAGAATTTGCTATGGTGCTGATTGTCTTGATTCCTGAGATATGATCATTATTTAATTACATTGTATATGAATAAGGTATCAGATACCAACATGGGAAAAATTTACCTGCTATGAATCAATTTTTTTCTGCAGTTCTATGTTATTCTGCTAGGTCCGTTTATTTCTTGTAAGCAGAAATTGGGGTTTTAAGCTAATACTACAGCAATTTCTTTTAATGTACAGTAAGTAATATGTAATTTGATTAACTGAGAGTTCTCCTATTAGTCAGTTGCTTGTGACCAAGAACTAGTCCTTAGACCTAGCTGTTATATGGTGTTTATGTGATTTTCTCAGGGCTTCCCTGTCATGATTCTCTCACAGAAGATAAATACTGCTCATTCCCAAGTGAGAATGCTCTTTTACAAGACTCTAGAGATGTTACAAATGTCAATTAGCTGCTTTGGATTTTGAGAAACATAAACTGCATTATCTATTTCCTATGATGAAACCGAGTATATACATGTCTTTGGAATAACTATCAGTTTATGTACTACAACTGTTTTCTTTCAACAAATTACTTATGAAAAAATAATAATATTGCAGAAGTTAGACCTGTTCAGTGAATCTCTGTTCAATTAATTTGTTTGAAGAGTTCTTGATGATGCATGACTAGAAAAAAAAGAAGTAGCTACTCTTAAGGTACTGTAGATTGTTTTAGTATGTGTTGTGGAAATTCACGCTACCTGAAAGCCTCTAAAATGCTCAGGAGGAATGAATCTCAAAATAAAAAGTGGCTTTTCATGTGTTGCCTTATTGAGTTACATTAAGTAGTTTCCCATATGTACTGAAAGGCTGAATTCCACCCTACAGTATGTCTCTAGTGAATGACTCAGAAAGCATTTTATTTTGAATTGGTTCATTTACAATGTCCCACTGCGACTTCAGTTGGGTCAATCGTGAGAGATGGTTGGAGGCTCTTCAGCTTCATTTACCGTAATCTTTCACAAATCCTCACCAATTTTGCAGGAAACACAAGCCTACTACAATTCTCCTTTATTATTGTAATTTAAGGATCTATGCACTCAAGAAATTTTGGAGACAATTCCACTGATTTGCTGAGAGTTTACAGAATAATATCTACACTTGTGTTCCTAAAGTTGTGTGCCATAATTAATCTACATGAAAGAGACATCAATTTAATACTTGTATGTATTGGACAATGTCTCAGATATATGCAGCCTGCTAACCCTGAGCACACAGTGATGGAAGATGGAGCATACTGATTCGTTGGTTAGTATTTGATAATGTTCTGGCCAAAGGCAGGTTGGTAGAAAATACTAATAATTACCGTATGGGCTTTAAAAGAACAATGTTTACTATTTAAGTCCCACAAACATATCCCAACATTTAAGAAATCAATTTAACAAGGGGGTCTTTTTTGTAAATCACTACATAGTATTGTGAACTGTAACAAAATATTCTGCTCTGTTTTGTTGATTTTCATTGTTTAATTGACACTTTCCTGCATGATTTACTAATAAAACAAAATGTGCTCTGGTGTACTTGTCACAGTACAAAACCTCCTGGAGGCAAACAAAGGCACCAGGGAAGAAATATGTCAAATCTGGAGTAGTGCCCCTGATAAAAATGAGATATTGCCCACTGGTAGCATTTCAGAGGTAACAATGCTGAGACATAGGTAAGGTTTTATGTCTTCCACAAACCATAAACAAAGATCAGAGATGTAGTGTTTTTCAAGCACTTAATATAATTTCTAGAAAAATTTGCACTTTAATACATCAAATCTCAGTCCAGTTTATTTGCAAGTTAATTTTCTTAGGGTACTCACTGTTAAAATTTACAATTTGGTCTTGTGTTTTTAACTGTGTTACCATTACGAGGGACTACTTTATTAGAGCAGTTGAATCATTTAGGAAGGCAAGTGTCAACAGTGCAGTAGGTTGTAAATAAGATAGAAATTACAGTCATCAAGACAAAGTAACATGGGTTTTTCACAGACATTTTTTGTATTTTTGTGCCCTAAGGACAAATAACAAATCCCCTAGCTTTTCAGGAAGGCAGTGTAATGAAGTAATTTTTCTTAAAAGTTAAGATTTTTTTTTTAAATGGTCAAACTGGGAAATATAACTGGACAGGAAAATAGTGTTATCCTCCTAATGAAGGAGACACATCACTGCATTATATTCAGCAAGAAAGCATCACGAAGAAACATTTATTTCATAAGATCAAATTAGACAATATTTAGGAGAATTATTGTTAATAAGTGTTGTCATTTTGTGGCTGTTGCAATTATATTTGCTTTCCCTCCGTCCCCCCATCAATTATATTCAGACTTAACAATAAAATATACTTTCAGTTCTAAAATAGTTCTTATTTTTGGCTAGTGGTACTTTATATACATATATTAAACATGTGTTTTACAACCCATGTTAACTCTGACATTCTTTGCAGAATTTGAGCTTTTTGTTGGAAAAAAAAAAAGTTTTAAGGCCCATGTGATCACAGTGGAAACCTTCTGAATATGAATGGATGACATCTGGATCAACACAGAGCCTGAAACGATAACTCTGAGAGGTGTAAACTAACCCTATTCCTCCTAATGAGGTATTAATGCTGAATTCTGATCATCATTGTTAGCTAGCTGACTGCTGCTAATTTTAACAGACATATCTAGCTAAAATGCAAGTCGGGTATGATTAGTTATCATGGGCCCAACAGATGTACATTTCCTGGGTCAGTATTAGAAAAAGCTATACCCTTGTCACAGGGCTTAGCGATCTACTGATACTACTGCTCTAGTGGCTACTTTGACATCCACTCTGGTGGGAGGCCCCTCTTCCCTGAGCCATGTGAGCTGGGGGAAGAAGAGTTCCAGAGATTAGCCAGGTCTTTGTGCCAAGGAAACCAAAGTTAGCAGGAGAACACAGAAGTAGCAGTTCTGCAGCAAGGACTGATGATGTCAGAGCATTTTCTATGTTTTGATTCTGGACATTTGCGTTCTCTTCCCTGCAATGATTGACTGTTAGCTACAACCTTCTCCAACCCCCTCCCTCACAGTCTCTTCATCTTACCCTCACTCAGCCTGCTCTCCATGCTCCTTGACCATCCTTCCCTCCCTCTCTTCTTCCCTATCCTGTCCTCCTCACCCTTCTTTCCTTCAGTGTCCCCTTCCCTTCCTTTGCCTTTCCATTTAGCTAATTCTCTGCTGTAGCCATTTACTGAACACCTGTTCATAGCTAGAGGTCACTTTTCAGGCACCCTGCCCCTACACAGTCCACCCAGAACCACCAGTCCCCATCCTTTCTGGCTGGAGCTCTGGCCATAGCTTCCTTTTCCTGTCAGTCACACCCTCCAGCTTCCAAGACTTCCCTGCACGAGCCTTTCTTATGTCCTGCAGTTTCCTGAGCTTCCCTCCTTCACTGCAGCCACCTGTTGCCCTTTATAGGTAATTACCTGATCCAATCCAGTAATCAGGCCCTCCAGCCCCTAAGGGGAAAGTCACTCCTAACAAAACCCAACCTAATTTTATTTTGCTTGGTTGGTTTGTTTTGTTATATTCCTTTCCTCTCCCCTCTGCCTTGTCTGTCTAGATTGTAAGAACTTGGGGACAGGAAGTGTCTACTACTCTGTTGGACAGAGCCAAGCATAGCGGGGTCCCATTTTCACTCAGTTCTTAGGTACTTATTCACTGTAATCAAGACACCTGTCAATCTTCTTTTGATAATCTAAACAGGTTGAGCTCTTTAAGTCTCTCACCATAAGGCATTTTCTCCCACCCTCAAATCATATTTGTGGCTCTTTTCTGTACCCTCTTCAGTTTGTCAACATACTTTGTAAAATATGGCCTTTGGAACTATACACAGTATTGCAGTTTCAGTCTCACCACTGCCATATACACCGCTACCTCGATATAACGCGACCTGATATAACACAAATTCGCAGTGCTCCACGGGGAGGCGGGGCTGTGCACTCCGGCGGATCAAAGCAAGTTCAATATAATGCAGTTTCACCTATAACACGCTAAGATTTTTTGGCTCCCGCGGACAGCGTTATATCAAGGTAGAGGTGTATATAAGTAAAATCACCTCCCTGTTCCTACTCACTACTCCTCTGTTTATACATCCAAGGATCGCATTAGCCCTTTTTGCCACCTATTGCACTGGGAGCTCATGTTGAGTTGCTTGTGTACTATGACCCCCAAATCCTTTTCTAAGTTTTGTTTTCCAGGATACAGTCCCCCATTCTGTAGGTATTGTCTGCATTCCTTGTTCCTAGATATACCACTTTGCATGTGGCTGTACTAAAACACATTTTGTTTGAATGGGCTCAGCTTACCAATCATTCCAGATCACTCTGCATGACTGCCCTACCCTCATCATTATTTATCACTTCTCCAATCTTTGTGCCATCTGCAAATTTTATCAGCAGTGATTTTGTCAGCAGTGACTTCCAGATCATGGATGAAAATGTTGAATAGGATTGGGCCTAGTACCTGTGGAAGCCTAGAAACACCCCTATTCAATGATGGTGCTCTATGGTCAGCTACTTTTTGAGCTCTGTCAGTTAGACATTCCTTAACCCATTTGCATTGAACTTTACTGATTTTGTATAGTGCTAATTTTTAATCAGAATATTGTGCAGTACTGATTCAAGTGCCTTGCAAAAGTCTAAAAGGATGATATGGAGCTAAATGAATAGAAATCAAAAGGCAAGAATCAAGACTTTCAGGAGCTGTTGTGCACAGAAATGTAGTATATCTTGGAAAACAGAGGTTCTGTCATTTTTCTGCTATGTTAAGTAGCGATGGGAAAACAAAAAATGAAGAGTGACTATAATATGAAACAGCCAATGCAGCGAGTATCAAGGTGATTAACACAACTGGAAAAGTGCCTCTCTTATTCACATGCTGTCTTCTTAGTAGAATCTGTTAAGAAGGTCATCAGTCAAACTGAAATTGCTACATAGGCCAGTTATGAAACTGCTTAGGTTCAAATTATGGGGATTTCATGAAGCAATGCCCCTCAACTGTTGTCATGATTCAGCTTGGAAGTCTGAAAATTTGACTCTCATTCAAATGTCTGTACAATGTAGAGAAACCGAATTATCTGACATCACATTATACCTCAACAGTATTATCATTATCTATTATTTGTTCTAGTGTAACGTATTTGCCTGGCATATTACTGACATTCATAGAAAAGTTCTTGCTCTAGAGAGCGCACCTGTCTGAAGAGAAAAATTGGGACCCAAGGCTATTTTGCAGGGGACAGCAAAAAGCAATCGGATTAAGCATGTATATTTGTCAGGCATCTTCAGAGTTCTGCTTCTTTTTGAGGAGGATGGAGAAGGAATTAAAATGGTTTGCTCTTCTTTCTTGAAAGGACTAGTGTTTGTAGTCTCATGGAAGAAATGTGCTTTGAGGAGGAACACAAAGGAATATAGGGTTTAGTGGAACAAGTCAGGAAGGGGAAGTTCCAGATTCATGGAGGAAGATAAAGTCAAGAGGAAGAGAATGGGGCAAAGAAAGCTGTTAGAGGTGCCGCTTGGGTGAAGTGAAGGCAATGAGGCAGGGAGTAATAAAAATTAGAGCAGAGAAGCTTGATGGAGCTAAATTGTGCAGGGCCATGAAAAATAAATTGCTAGTCTTCTTATGACCATTGAATATGCTGATTCTACCGAGAACTTAAATGTTAATTTTTTATTTGTGGGATAACAGAATGTTTATGTACTTCATGAAAGGTTATGGCCTGACCTCAATTTAAGGCCAAAGGCCTGTCAAGAATGTGATGCAAGATGTGATATCTCTGCATTAGCTAAATTTGCTGGCATCACAACCTCTTGGTGATTCTTCAGCAGAAGAAGTGAAGAATGGCATGGTTTGCCTTTCTTGGTAGTTGTGAAGAAAAATTAATTCAGTACCACTGTAACAGACCTTAGCAAAAGCTGTATGGGAAGGATTTAAATGGCCATCCTTTGAAATTAGATCACATGGCCAGGACCACTGCTAGGTAAGGCTTTGTGTGAGGAAATTCTAGTGGGATACAGCTGAATGGCTGTAAGGTTTGATGGCTCAGCAGATGAAAGGTTGTGTAAGATTTGATGAACTTCCAAGATCTGATCCACATACAGTTTTTGTACTGGTATTAATTATTTTGACTTGTGAAAATAGCTATACTGGTACAATTTCATGTGGATGAAGTTATATGAATATAAAAGTGCCTTATACTGGTATAACTTCCTGTTCTATGATAGCTATATGGGTATAAAGCATCTTATAGCCATATAACTATGTCCATGCTTGGGGGGTTGTACTGCTTTAGCAGTTGTAGTGGTACAACGTTGTGTGTGTAGACAAGACAGGGCCGGCTCTACTGTTTTTGCCATCCCAAGCAGAAAGCGTTAGGCAAACTTAACTACCAGCTCTCCCAGCTGTCACTACCAGTCTCACTACTAGCTTCTGTCTTCTGCCACCAAATTGCCGCCGCGGGGCAGCTGAACATAGAAGCTTCCTCCGAATTGCCGCTGCTGCAGAAACGCATGTGCCGCCCTAATGGCACGCGGACTACCCCCGCCGTCTGCGGTGGCAATTTGGTGCGCTGTTTGGGGCAAAAACACATGGACTGCCGCCCCTTGCAGATTGCCGCCCCAAGCACCTGATTGGAAGGCTGGTGCCTGGAGCCAGCCCTGGACAAGACACAATTAAGCCCCTTCTAACTGAAAAGCGTTGATCAGTTGGTATAGCTGAAGACTACAAGAGGCTCAGTGATCTTGCATTTCTGATGGACATCACCTCACAGTGAAATGATTCAAATCACAGCTTTAGAACAAGAATCCACCAGTTAAGATACCTTTCAAGAAAAAGTAAGTCCTCCAAAGAAAGCTGAAATTTATGGACAGCTCATGTGGAATGACATAGCCAGCTTTCCAATTTGCCAACAAATGGTGAAGAAATAGGAGCGTTTAAAGTATCATATTAAGTTCATCAATTGGACAAAGTTCAGGTTGTTTGCAGACCTGTTTTCAGCAAAACCCAAAGAAGCTGAGGCCAAAGTTCAGAGACAAGTTATTGACTAGGAATTTTCAGATCGACTTTGTTCCAAGTTTCATGTAGGAAACTTATCGAAATTGTTTGTTTTGATAGTTTTAAATCAGTTTTATTTGACGTCCCCATTGTTAAAAGTGAGGCTGGTAGTGACAGCTGGGAGAGCTGGTAGTTAAGTTTGCCTAACGCTTTCTATTATAAGACCTGTTTTCAGTTGCTTATAACCTTACCTAACTTGAACTGTTCAAGCTGAAATTAATCCCCCCCACCCAATCATCTGTTTGAGAAGCAGAGATTTGAAATTTGAGGGATAGTTCTAGGGTTTGGGGGATGCCTTTTGCTGTCCTCATGAAAACCCACCCAGGTATGTCTGTTACAAGTCTCTGAAAATTGCCATTTACACATGTTCATTTTAGGCTACCTGCTAAATTCTCTGAGCATTCAATCTGCAGTGAGTGTACTCCAGCCTCGTGGAGCTTTTACATGCCAACTGCACAGAGCATGCTCCCATGGCCAAAAATCCCCAGATTCCTGGGGCTCTCTAATTTATGGGAGAGGCCTAACTTTTAGATGCAGTTGTGGGGTGAGCTGCCATCTCATATGTACTGATCAGTAGTCACCTAGCTGTGCCTTGTATTTAGAAGAGTATAGGTCAATGAGTTCTGATGGCCCACTGTTGCAAAGGTCTGTTCCCTCAGGCTTTATTCCTTCTTACAATAAGGATGAGGAAGAAAGATCCATCCTCTCAGTGATGGAACTGGATGTATTCTGCAATAATTTATGAATATTGTATGTTGACCATTGGGATGTTTACGGTGTGAATATATTGGTTTAGTTTAATAGAAGCTTTACGGAAAAACAATCAGGAAGGGAAAAGAACGGCTCAAGTTGAAGCCAGTTGAAGGTTAAGAGACAAGAAATTCCAGGCTTTTTGATCACTATATACACCACTGGTCAGACTCCCGAAGAGAAGAACGGCAGGTGCTGAACAGAGTCAGACCTGCTGAGTAAGCATGGTTGATATACAGGGTACTATAGCCCAGTGCCTGAGTTGGGTGGGAGAGCTGAAGCATTCCAACCCAGAAGAGGGAAAGGCATGAGATCTGACACTTGTGGGGGTGCACTCAGAGAGACTAGCAAGGAGAAGGATATGCAGCTAGCCCTGTTAAGTGTGACACTCTCATAACCAGAGGTGGGATATGTTTGAAACCCCATAGCTAGAAGAATTTTAAACTAGTTTGGATGAAACACTCAAAAATATAATGCCTAAAAATCCTAAACATGTTGGCCATGGAATGGACCTAGCCCACCAAGTCTAATTCTTAAGATTCAGTCATAAAGTGTGCTTTGGAGCACAAAGCTTTCCATTAACAATGGGCTTCTTTTTAAATCACTGCCTATACTGTACGATCGTTTACAAAAGGATGTCTGTTCCTGAGAGTTTTATTTTATTTTCCCTTCCCATATCTGATCTGGAATTGCTTTTGCATATTTGGGATTACTGGTATTAAGTCTTAATATGTTTCTAGCAGAGGTATGAAATGCAGCATGACTTTATTTTCTGCCCTCTTGTTTTCCTTAACTGACTGTGTGCTATGCTGGATGGAAATAGCAGTGTAATACACCTCTACCCCGATATAACCCAACCC